>NC_071342.1:14589732-14889821 GCF_027744825.2 Synchiropus splendidus | reverse complement strand
TTACATGCTAGACAGACGTGCAAATCTGTGGAATTATGAGTCAAAAAGGGCTGAATTTTAAACACAGGCAGACTATTTGTTTTCCAGACAACAGCAATGTGACTCAAGTGAAAGGCCATCATTCATGACTCATGACTCATCATCTTTGCAACAAAGTCCCGGGCCTAGAACAGAGGAAGAGATGAGATTAATACCAAGGTGTTATTGGCATTTCTAGCGCTAGCAAATGAGCATGGTGCTAAAGTGAATATCGACGGGGTTTAATAAAGTTCCGCTGTGACTCTACTGTGGTCTCCCAGCCCTTTATGCGCTCGGACGCAGTCCTCCGACCTCCGCCTCACCTTCCTGTCGTCGCTGGACTCTTTGTTGACCAGCCCCTCGTCGCTGGCCGCCTGCAGGCTGTCGAAGGTTCCCTGCCGCTCATGTTCCATCCTCTGTGAGTTCCTCTCTCTCTGCCGGTTCTTCCAGGAGGCCAGGACTCCCTCCACGCAGGCCAGCCTGGTGTCGGTGGTGCAGGCGTACATGCCGACCGGCACGGCTAGCACCATCGCCAGCACGATCACCACGATGTGAATCAGCTTCTCCCGCTGCTCCAGCTCCGTGATGTCACTTCCCGTGACAAACACGATGCACTGGCCCAAACGTGGAGACTTGTTCTTGAGGGTCACGCAGATTTCATATTTAGTGGCCGGCATCAGGTCGGAAACCGAGTAGGTGTTGATGCCGGGTCCGATGTAGATGGTTTCTTTCTTCTCGGCGCCGGCTCGCCCGAAGTGGACAGTGAACCAGGTGTCGGCCGGGTGGTCCAGGGCGGCGAACCACTCGATGGTGATTCCTCGCACCGTCTGTTTGGCGATACGAATGTCGATGTAGACGTTCTCCTCAACGCTAGCTTGACCTGCCGCAGGGCCAGGCTGGGAAGACGTCTGCGAGGAGTCCGGAGAGCGGATGTCCAGGAAGACGTTGGCGGAAGAGTTTCCCATGAAGTTGATGGCTGTACAAGTGTAGATCCCACGGTCGGCGACATGGACGGAGGGGATCACCAGGAGCGACCTGACTGTGTCCTCATCCATTCTTTCTTGGGTTTCTATGAGAAAAAATCCACAGCATTAACCACCATTGCCCCCTGAGTTGGGATAACTTCAGCAAATATTTTCATTATTTAAAAGTATTCCGCTACTGACGGCGACTTCAGTTCACGTCAGACCATGACAAACAATGTGAGGAACAAGAGCAGTCAGATATAAGCCCAACAGTCAAACACAATGACAAGCCATGTTTTTCTATAAGATCCCAAAGTCAACTGTAGGAGGAGCTGTTTTGTCAGAAGCATAGAGCAAGCAAATGTGGGCATTTGGCGATAAGAGGTCGCTTGCAGGCCCTTCAAAGATCATGACTGGATGAATGTTTTTATCTTATTATTATATTATTATATATTTATTTTGCGATCATATGTCAATTTTTTTTCCTGCAATTTCTGCTGCCTGTTCTGTTTTTATGTTATTCAAAGATGCCTCCTTTTTTCTATTAATATATATTTTCTTCCCAAACAAAACCATAACTCAATTGTTTTCTCATTGAAAGCAATGTAAACAATATTATCAGAATGTTATTAGCGTTCCGACAGATATATGAACTCAAATGTTGGGGGTCCCGTAAAGAGGGTTCCATGTGGCCCCAGTGGTTCAAAAATTTTCTGCTCCTGCACCAAAACTAGACAAGGAAAATGACCTATTAGCCACCTCTAACACACAACTAGTTTTAGGAATACACAACCGTGTAGGAGTAAAATCCCAAGGGACAACTGGCTTTTGAAGTATCCCCACGGGAGTATCGCTATGCTTCACTGTGACTGACAGTTGTAAGCCACATGAGGAAAGTAAGAGCACGAAAACGAGTGAAAAACTCAACAGCCATATTTGGCAAGAAGTACATGATGGATCCCTGAGTTTCCTGCACGGCACCACCACAACTGCAGCCCTGTGTCAGACAAACAACTCAAGGCAAGGAATGGTCCGAACTACAAGGGGTCAGAGGCAGGGGACACCCTGGACAGGTCGGCACTTGGCTAACTTACATAAAACCTGAAAAAGGGAAGTTGTGTGTTTGTTTGGAGTTCTTTTTTTTTAGTTATTTTTTTCACTTCTGACTCTGAAAAAAACCTGCTCAGGGGTTGAAAGTTTGCGTGTCGTAACTCTCGAGCAGCAGATCTGTGCATGAGAATGACATCCTGAGAAAATCACACTCTTACCATGGAATCCCCTGATTATCTTCAGGCCATATGTCCACCACACAACAGGGTCTGGTCTGGCCATGGCCAGGCAGCGCAGGGTGACATTGGCGCCCTGAGGCAGGCTGACGTTGGCGGCGGGGATGCTGACCACCGGCTTGACGCAAGCCTGCAGCTCTATTTCGTGGAAAAAGCGCCCCGCTCTGAAGTCCGGACCCGCGCAGCTCAAGTAGGAGTTCATCAGAATGATGGGGGGGCTCAGGGATCGAATGAACTCCACAAAGCCTTTCAGGCGGCAGTCGCACAGCCAGGCGTTGTCATGGAGCGCCAGGACCACGTTGGACCCTGACCCGGTCGCATCCCGCTCTTCCGCTGACTGGAGCTTCTGGTACAGAGGCCAGTTTTGGAAGACCTCCTTCGATATAACTGTCAGCTGATTGAAGGACAGGTCTAAATATGTCAGCCCAGGCAGGTATTTCAGCGCGTGTTCCGGGAGGACGTCCAGCTGGTTGTGCTTCAGGTCCAGAATCTTCAGGGCAGGTGTGTCCTCAAAGGAGGTCCAAGGGACAGATCTTAGCTTGTTCCCCTGCAGACGGAGTTCGGTCAGGTTCCCCAAACCCTCCAGGCCCTTGGAGTTGACCACAGTGATGTCATTGAAGTTGAGCCACAGGTTCTCCAGGGCAGGTGTTTTGAGGAACGCTCCTCTGGGTATCTCAGTGAAGTGGGATTTTTCTATTCGGATTTTAGTCAAATCCTGCGGCATGTTCTGCGGGATGGATCCGAACGCCCCCTCCTCCATACATATCAGTGACCTGAAAGGAAACAGTTGGATTAAAGTGAGCAGGTAATCTGCCCAGTGTCTGGATTGGTGGACCCTGGAAGTATCTCTGAATATGTACGACTATCCTCATTTCCAAATGAGCCAATTCCAGTCTGGATTGTGGATAACAAATTGAAGACTGCAAACAAAGAGATTATAGATCATTGGAGGGATCTGTGTATCCACATGAACCGGATCTGTTGTTTTTCACGAGCACTGCTTCAGTCACCCACTGACACAGAAGACTGCGAGGCGTTTGAGTCAGATTACAGATTAAAAACAGGTCTTACCTTCCATGCCGGTCGTCCACGCAGCTGCACCCACTCAAACATTGACCTCTGGACGGTTGGATTTTTAACAACACTACAACTAGCAGGTAGTAAACTGTGTCCATAGTCATGAGTTGAAAATGGACTTTCAAGACATGGTGATGGCGGCAGACAGGAGAAGCTTATTGGCACTTAATCCCTGACGCACTGAGGATACTAGCGAGGAAGTCAGTCGGTGTGACCCACTGGATGCTAAAGTATTTACCACCTGCTGATAAATAACCCAGCAGAGGCACATAAGCCGGACTTAAGTGGGTTTGTCGTGAAGACACAGGTATGGTCATGCTGAGGAGGCCTGAACGCACCTTTTGGTGTCATAACCAAAGTAAAATGAGGGGCATTATGAAGGGTACGTTTTGGGATTGTCTAGGACAGTGGTTCTTAACCACAGGGCCGGGGCCCATAGTTGGGCCGCGAGCGCCTCCGAGAGGGCTGCTAAAAGTTTTCTTACACCTTTGGGCCGTGAGACGCTCAGTTTTAATACACTCGCCACATATGGTGGCAGTAGTGTGTCACTGAATTGACTTGACTGCTGCAAATCTATGATTGTTACCAACTACGTAGAAGTTCTTGACAAGAAAAAATGATGAAGAAAGTGAAGTCGACCCCCGCCAACAGTCAAAACTGTTCATGAAAGCGCCTTGTTGTTGCAGTTTTGAAAATGTATTCAAATTTTATAGCAATACTTTTATTTACAATTCACTCATATCTTCTTTGGAGTTTCAATAAAATATATATTTTTTTATTTTAAACATTTAGACATGGATTTATTTTATTCAGAATTGTATTCTTTTTTTTCCAATTTTCTCAAGTGTATGTTTTTCTTTTTTTCTTTAGTACAGTTGATGAAAATGACTTACACTTTGTTTATGTGTAAGTAGATTAAATACGGTTATTGATCACAAATGAAATCAAGTGGAAAGATTCAGTTCTATTGAATGGGCCCCGAGATCAAAAAGGTTCAGAACCTGGTTTAGGTCACAGAACAATGTGAGAACAACAGAAAGCTTAGCAGCATTTCTGTTGTTTCCAGAGCGGATGCTAGTTGTTTTACCTTCTGGTTTTCTATTTGAGGGAGAACATACAGAAAACGGATTAGAACACACAACCCTCTTGCTGTGAGGCTGCAGCACTGAAGTTCACATAACAACACCAGAGAATTGTGCTGGAGAAGGAGAAGCCAGGGAGGAGGTGGGTTGTTAGTGGCTTCAGTGAACAACACAAATGTACCGACGTGTAGAAGCAGGTCTAGAAACTCACACCGTGATTGGATGTATGTGTATATAGAAAAGTTTATTTATCGATATGCACATCATCGGAGTAAATACATTAACAGGGAAGTAGGGAAAAACAAATACATGGTGATACATCTTGGGAATAGAAATCACTTCTTCTTCTTCTTCTTCTTCTATTTACATGGTGTCATAGTTCAGTTCATTCCGTACTTCTCTCCAGCTCCAGCTTCTCTCCGTTCACCAGAGTGTTGAAACATGCCTGTGTGTGTGTGTATCTTCTCCGAGAACGTATGACGGATATATACAGAGGCACAGACTTAACTGTATATGTAAGTGTACACAAAAGTATTTACAAATCATACACATACATATGAACAATTGAGCAGTTCCCTTTGAGTCGGATCAGATCGTAGACGTTTCTCACACGGCGGGTCGATGACTGACTTGGGAAGAGTTTTTCAAGTTGCAACAAGTGTGTAAACTGAGCGAGTCCTCCTATTCTCTTCACTGCACTTAACTGTCCTCGGGGGGGGCCACATCTGCCATTTTGGGCCGCTTCAGTCACTCATGTGCCAATATGCAGTATTGTCTAACTTTAATTGGATTTCCCTTAATAATAAAAAAAATTAGCACAACTTTCAAGATTCATATTTATTATATTTTTGTTCAATTCTCAGTAGTATATTTTACTTTCAATTGAAACCACTTATACAAGTTGAAATTAAACATTTTGCAACAATAAATAATCTATATTCATTTTGGAATAAAAGAAATTAATAAAACTGCATCTATTTCCATTTGATTCTTCAATAATATTTAAAATGTATATGGTCCTTTCAATTAAAAGAAAATCTTTAATTTGTTGTGGGCAAGCAGGGATTTAAAAAAACAACAACAATTTAATAAACAAAAAATGTTTGTCATTTTACACTTACACTTTGCATTCAAGCTTTCCTCTGAGCAATGGTGCATTCACTGACTTCATAAGGACGTGAAAGTCAGACTGTTAACAGGCACTTTGAACACACCACTACCCCTCAACTATTTTAATTGTGACCATCCATGTTTTTCAATAAAAAATGAAATACATAATTTTAGATATATGGTTCCTTTTTTTAGTTTTAGCATTCTCAATTTCATGGTAAGCACATGATTGACAGGCCACTGCGCAGCGCCCCCCTCTCTAAACCGATATCTCCATGATAGTGCAGCGTGCAAATGTTCGTTGATAGAAGTTTCCTCTTGGAGGGGGAGGGGTCGGTGGTGTGATCCAGCGAGGGGGAACAGGTGGAGGGGAGTCCCAGGGCATGGGCGTGTGGGACCGTGTCAGCGGGGGGCTGACGTCAAGGTGCTGCTGATGGTGGGGGTAAGGGTAGTGGTGGGGGTACGGGTGCGGGTGGTAGCGTTGCTGGAGGTGAGGAAGAGTCTGCGGGTGGGGGTGCGAGTGGGTGTTTGAGAGCGGGCTGGGGTGCGGGTGAGCGCGGGGCAGGTGACGTGGAGCGGGAGCCGGAGCTGGAGCATGATGTCAGCAGAAGTACTCATTAGGCTGTCCCTCTATTTTAGCCGTGGCCTCGGAGTCCAGGCTGGAGCGGGCCGACAGCAGCCGGTTGGACTCCTCTGGGTTCAGTCTGTTCAGATACTCGCCCTCCAGCCCTTTGGCTTTGGTGCCGGGGGACAGAGTTTCAAAGGTCACGTAGGAATCCTGGATGTCCTTGGACTTCTTCCCCCAGTATTTCTGGATGCGTCTCTTCAGCGCCCCGCAGCACACGATGACGGTGAGCGGGACGGCGATGATGCAGGCCACCGTGATCACGATGACATTGATGAGCTTCTGGGTGCCGGTGGCACTGGCTGCTTCATCGGTGGAGAAAATGACACACTGCTCCTTTTTAGGAATCAAACCCCTCACACACACACAGGCGATGTACTTGGTTCTGGGCACCAGCCCTTCTATGGTCACGCGGTTCTGACCCGCTCCAACGTTTATCTTCCTCATGTCTCTCTCTCCGAACACAGCGTACAGGACGCTGAAGGCCGTCGTGTTCTTAGCCTTGGGGGCCCTCCAGTTCAGAGAAATGGTGTTGTCCGTGTCTCCCACCACCTTCACCGAGCGAACCACCCGGTCCGGGTCCTGCTGCAAGGACGAGGTGTTGGCAGCAAGGTTGCTAAGATTGGTCTTCTCCAGGTCCAGCAGAGCATCTTGGTTAGATGAGGTCGCAGGATCGGACGTAGCTCTGTTGAAAACAACGGCTTCAGGATCAGATTCCAGCCCCGATGGAGACTCCGAGTCAGAGATGGAAGGTGAGGAAGCAGCGGAGGTCGGCACCACATATCTGGCGACCAGCTTCTCCTGATAGGCTGCTTTGCCCAAGCCGTTGGGTTTTTTGACTTTGGCCTTCTTGTCGTTGGTTTGGTTCCCTTCAGACTTGGGCGAGTTGGACACGATCAGAAAAATGACGGCCTCTGCGTTGCCCTCGTAGTTGGTGGCCTTGCAGATGTATTTCCCAGAGTCTCTGTAGGACACGGCCGGGACGCTGAGGATGGACCAGGTGATGCCGTCGCTGGCCGTCTCCTGTTGGACTGGGAGACACAGGAGCACGTTATGGTCACGACAGTTCCATATAATGCTGCGGAGGATTACTGCACGACGTGGCATCGATCATCAACAGGGTTGCGTAAGTTGCTGTAAATCCGTCTGTCGGCTCTCAGTTTAATTAACAACACGGCAGAGAAGGAGACTGGGATTAGTGGAACATGTAGACGCTTATGGGAAATGAACGATTCGTTTAGCTTTGAACAAACCAGAGCAAGTACTTAGAATCCACAAGACATTGTGTGAGCAGTGATTATTTCACACTCTGAGCCATGTACTTTAAACATCAGATCTCCTGAAAATCCAAGGCGCGTGTCGTCACCAATACATTTGTCATTTCCTCCAAACTGTACCCCAAAACATTGGAGGTTATGTTCATGGTTTGTCAAATTTTGAGAATTCTTGTAGTACATCTAGGATGGGGAGCTTCGCGACATGATACAAGGACACATCAGTTTCTAAAAATTGGCCCGGAGCAACCCCAGATTGACCTTTGGTGGTTGAGTTGAATTCATGTGAGAGTGTGTGTTTGTGCAGTTTTATCCCAGAAGATTCACATTTACTACTAGTACTGACAACTAACCACTCACAGAGACTGTCAACAGTAACCCTAACATTGCCTCTGACACTGACTCCAGCTTCAAATTTCACCTCAGAAACCCTAAAAATACCCAACTAACTGGACCAAAACCAAACCCCTGGGGTTAGTTCAGGCGTGAATAAATAAGTGTGACATTATTGTGAAGTTACAACTGTCAGTTGAAATGTTTTCCATGTAAAATGCTTAAGTACATAATGAAACATTAATAAAGATGATCTGAAAACAAACTCAAGGTGAAACAGCAGATATGTGCCTATAATCTTGGGCTTGTCTCTTGAGATGGACGTGTCCTTCAGTGAATTGCAGAGACGAGATGTTTGAGGAAACAGTCATGATGCTGCTCCTTATAAGAGAGTTGCAGCAAAGAAATGAGAAGCAGACATGTAGTGTGAGTTCCTCACTTGCTGCCCCTTGTGGTTGAGTAGTGTGTTACACGTGGCTTCTATTGGAAACTCTGGTTCTTTGCCTCCCAAGACGCACTACGTGATGAGTTTATCTCTGGAGCTGATGGTGAGGGACGCAGGGTGAAGAATAACTGTGACATCAAAGCAGCCGCTGACCCACCTGTGCCGTTGAGCTGCCGTCCGTCAGCCCTTCGCCACGTCAGCTCAGGAATGGGAACTCCAATAGTCCCACACCGGAGCAACACGTTGTTCCCCACAGCACTGCGGACTCGCGCCACAGCCGTGTGGATCCACGGGAGCTGACAGCGCCTCAGCTCTGCGTCGCTGAACAAGACCCCCGACACGCTCTCCGGGGCCGAACACCTGAGTCTGGTGTCGATGAACGCCACGGAGAGAGTGGGCGACTTCTGAAACTGGACCAGGTCGTAGAGGCGACAGTCGCACACCCAGGGGTTGTCATGGAGACCTGAGGGAAGGCATGAGAGGGAACACATGAGGCACAGCAGCCTCGTGCAAAAGGCCAGAGCAGCCTGCAGATGGCCGATGTGGATGTTAGGATGTTAATCCTGTAAGAGGATTAATATTTAATTCATAAACTACATCATGACCGTGACTATGGCAATGATGGCCATGATGATGATGATGATGGTGAAGGTGAGTGGGTGCTTGTGATGAAGGTCACTGTCTACTGTCAGTTTAGCTGGAGCAGCGTGTTCGGGCGCAGAAACATCAGTTTGTGACAAACGTTTCTTTCTTCAGTTCTCCTTCATGAAGAATAATGGGTTTTTAAAGGCACTGGCCAGAGGAGTTCTATTTCTAATGTCAAATCTCAAAGCTTTTTATGGTGATTTATTTAATTTCAAATGACGGGAATATCACCCCTCACCCAGATTTCTTTTAGCTTCTCTTAGCATGATAAGCAGAGACATGTTTATTCATCCAATATATGTCCACTCAGATGTTTCCAGAAATCCCCAAAGTTAACAAAAGTTTGCTTAATATTTTTATTAATTTAAATCAGATTTGTTTTTGATTCTCTAGACACAGCAAAAAACATTGATATTTTGGAAAAATATTTTTGAAAAATTCTGGTTCACTCTTCCTTTTCACTTTTCATTTCTCAAGAGTTAACACGGCTACACTTGAGACATTTTAACACCAAGTTTGTTTAGAAAAACTCCATATTTAGACCTGGGATGTCGAAAGGTTTCTCTCACCTAGTATCATTTTGGAGCTCTCCGGCCCCTGCGTGGGCTTGACAGCCAGCCAGGTGGACAGCACCTGGGCCGGCAGAGTCATCATGTTGTTGCTGGACAGGTCCAGGTAGGTGAGGTTCCGGATGTAGGTGGTGGCCTCCGCGGGCAGCGAGGTGAGCTGGTTGTTGTGCAAATCTAGAAGTCTGAGACTTGGCATATCCATCAGACAATCCCAGGGGAATGCTCCCAGCGCGTTTCCGTCCAGACGCAGCTCCTCCAGATTCAAAAGCCCCCTGAAACTGTCGGACCTGAGCGTGGACAGTGTGTTGAAGGACATCCAGAGGAACTCCAAGCTGGAGAGGTAGTTGAAGGCTTCGCTCGGTATCCGCTGGATGGCTGTTTTCTCGATTCTTAACTTGGACGTGTCCACGGGGAAGCCGACAGGCACCAGAGAGATCTCGGGGTCGTTGCAAATGACACTCCTGCAAACGCACAGCACAGGATTAGAGGCATAAAAACATTGTATTTTTTCACATTTATTCAAAATTCATTGAGAAATATAACAGAAAAATGAATGGTATCATGCATAACATGCGTGAGACATACATTAAAGGGATGCTCTGCAATATTTAACTAGAGTGCTTGAATGCCTGTGCACGTGTGCAAACATCCGTCCGCGAGCGAAGCCCCTCTTAAATTCTGCATGGCTGCACAAAGCCTCATTTTGTGCGAGCAGTTGATGAAAAATGAAGTTCGGCGCGTGGTCCTCACCTGGCCTTGGATCCATCACTCAGGTTGTGGTAAAAACAGCTGCACTGTGACGGGCAGGAGTCCACAGGAGGGAAGAGATCACCTGTGGCCACATAGAGCCCCACGAGCAGCACCAGGAACATGTTGGCCCACGGTTACGCACACGCTGCAGGTAACATGCGCCCCGCTAAAGTCCCCGCGACCAGTCTCCTCGCTCATTTACAAGAATATGATCCGCATGGCTTTGTCCCACCGCTTCGCTGTCCCATAGTGATCAGACTGCTATGAGTCCCGAGATAAAAAGGATAGACTAGGATTAGTGAAAGGACTGGCGTTCTTTTCATTTGGATGCGTATTGCATCCCGGAATCCGATAGGCTGCGCAGAGACGTCCCCATTTATTATCACAGAAAAACACTTCCGAAATGGTCATAATCCACAGTGATGTTTGGACCTTTCCCCCCCCCCTCTCTGTCTCAAATGCTGTGTGTTCATTTGAGCTCTGCCGTGACTGTTAATCTGAGGAGATGGAGCTGTGTTCAGCCACAAGGTGGCCCCAAGCCTTTGGCTCTCACCGGCGCAGATGTTCGCAGGCCATTTACAGCCCCGGACCTGCTCTGTTAGTCTGTAGAGCAGCCGATTCAAGAAGCATCATGATGATGGTTATTGTTATTATTATTATAATTGCAGAAGGAATTTTAAAAACAATTTTTTGAGAGTCTCAACATCAAAAACTGATGGTCTTTTAAAGGGCATACTGTCTCATGAGACTCGCTGAATCTGGAACATCCAGTGCTCTGCAACTCTTCGCTTCACTCACCAAAGGTTTTCATCCCAAGGTCACCAATAAAACTAGCTGATCATGTCTGCAGTAGGGAGAGTAAGCGGACCTCAGTCATCTGAAAGATTCTCAAAGAGTAGCCCGCAATTGTGTTATCCAGTCGAGGAAGACGTCATATGCTGCGACTACAAATTGGTTCACATATAGACGCAAATGTTTATTTCTATTTTAGGCTCTTATTAAAAGCTGTCAGTCACATCTAAAAAATAAAAATAAAAATAAAAATAAAAATAAAACAGTTATTTACTGCAGTACATTTGTACGACTAATTGAAAAGAATGGAGGAATTCGAACCCCTGACCTTTCCGCAGCTCCTTGCCATAATGAAACAGTGAGTGAGGCTGCTGACCTGACGACCTAACCCACTTCTGGACCAGCAGTCCACTTCAAAGAGCAAGCTGGTGCTAGCACCTAGCTAACTAGGCAGGAACAGCGCTCTCTCCAGCCCAAGACAAATGAAGCAGTATGTCTGTTAATCGTCTGAATAAACCAGGATTACTAAAGACCTCTCAACTAGGTGGGTCACTTACACACTCTCATAAAGCTTCATTCCGAAAGCCTCGGTTTAAGACAACATGCATTTGTGTTCTGCCGAAGCCTGTGACGGCTCCGCTTCATCAAAAACAACTGATAGAATCTTTAATAATTTTTTTCATCATGTGGGTTTTGTGTGGTCTTCTGCACCCTCTGACCCCGCGTGTTCAAATCCCTGCCAACGAAAGGTCATCCAGTGTGCCTGGCTTTAAAACCTGGCTGATCTAAGCTCAGCTTCTGTGCGTGTTCACGCTCCACCTTCCGTATATATTTAAACCATCATCTCTTTGAGAGATTATAACAAACACTTGTAGCACTTGTAATAGTTTATAGATGAAAGAAATCAGGCATCTGAACCTCATTTCAGATCAACCTGAACCTTTCCACCAAACATTTCGGACCAATGGAAGAGAAGATTTATAAGCAAGAGCAGCGTTTTTCAACCATTGAGATTGTTAAGTGTGCCGTGGGAAAATCCAGTTTTACCTAATATTTCCAAGATGATGACATACAATTATGGGCAATCTGAAGGTGTGGACAATTAAAAAAAGTGAGGCGGTTACATGAATTTGGTCACATTTTTTCTATACACTATAGATCTATGCTGACGCGTCGATTGGTCCATAGCTCTCCCCTCACGCTCACAGAGAAGAAGCCGGTCAAATGTGCAGCGTCAAGCTGTTTTTAAAGCTGATGCGCCTCTAACTTGACCACACATCTTCACGGCAGAATGATGGAGTTGGAACCGCGACACCAAAGTCTGTTGCTAACAATGCTAGCGGCTGAGGTGACAAAACTTTATTGACACTTGTTTCAAACAGAGGTGCTGATCATCATCTCAACAGCCTCATGGTTGGAAACAAGCAGAGCATAGTGAAGGTCAAGGACAATTGGAGCAGCAAAATCACTTTTATGCCATAAAACTATAAGATGTCTTAAGTGTAAAAATGAATAAATAAAAACTTGCCTAAGACTGTCACGCCCTCCAATAGTGGGCACACAAGACACACAGAGATGGTCATAGGAAGCGACATATGAACCTATTTTACACTTCCTGTGTAAAATGTCTCACACTAACAATGACACAATAAAGCATCACTGAATAAAACATATACAGCTGGATTCCCTGGGTGAATATTTGCATACTCGAGATGATTTAGCACTTTACACATTTTCCCTGTTTCCCAAGATTCCTGATCTTATAATCCCTCGACTGCGACAGACTTTAGCAACACAATATCATGCTTGTTCCCAATCCAAAGCTTTGGCATGAAAAGCTGCAGGTGATGTTGCAACTGCAGCGTGACAAACCAAGTGTGGGCTCAAGATGACGGCAGGATTTCATGCAATTCACACAGAGCTGACCCGACAGGTCAACAACGCAGAGGAGTCCTCTTATCTCAAACAAGTAACTGTTTGTTATCTTTAAAAAAAAAAAGAAGTCAGCGCAAAAATGAACATTAACTGGGTCAAAACAGAGGTACACGCTCTTGTTTACGTTCTCCTGATATTGATGACTCCAGAACCGAACCAAGTCTGAATCTTGTCATGTGTTGCACACATGGGCTTGTCTCGTTTTTATTCTACCGCCATGTCTCTTGTCCCATGCCAAAGCTTTTTGAGAGGATGTTTGTCTTGGGTGCAGCAAACAAATTCAAATAACAATGTTTGTTAACACAATGGTTTAGAAACTACATAGGAGCTTGATAGGTGCTGGCTACAGTTGACCTCTAGTCCTAATCATTTGGGTGTTTGGACAGTTGTGTGTTATCTGGAAATAAAAAATAAATTAAAAAAAAAAAAAGTCAAATTAAAGAGCCGTGGAGCACATCTATCGTAACCTCCGACAACAGCACTGCAACATCTTAGCTCTCGCAACATTTAAATAGACAAACAGTTGAAACCAAATTTGTCTTCAGCTTCATGACTGCGGTCCAATGTTATCAGACAAGAACGGTCTGTGGAACCACCTGCTCGTCTGCACACCAGACCACACAACACACTGGAGCTTCTGAAGGAGAGAAACACAGCCATTTTCCCAAGTCATCTCAAAAGATTTTACACTTTTGAACCAGAGACACTGTTGACATTTTCATTTGGGTCGTATTACAGGTTTAAGAGCTGCCACTCGTGTGTCAATAATGGAGTCAACTTGTGACACAGCCGCAGTTTGGAATGGCGGCGACAGTATAGTGTTTGACTACTGGGGTGTTAACTAGACTTGACTATATTTAGTTTATATTTACACCACCTGCATGGCTTGATGGCGAATGTTCTAATAGTTAGTAGAGAACAGAAAAACATGAGGGAAAAGACCTTAACTTATTTATACTGTCAACATAGCTCCAAAACATGATTAGTCAACATTAGTCATCTGAATTGTTAATAAGTTATTCAAGGAATTCAAATGACATTTACTGGGAAAAAAAAGATCAAATGAGTTGAAACCACTTTTTAATGGTTTTGTGCAAACAAAAAGTATGTTTCAATGTAAACACAGCCCATTTCACCACACAGTATAGTTCAGTTAATATTGTGTCGCATGTGTGTAAAGATTTCAGTATTGTGTATGTAGGCAAAGACTCTTGAGTGTCCCTCTGAACAGCTGCGTTACTGGGACACACACTGAAGGTGAGTTGCTGACAAAAGAAGCTCGACTAAACACACTGACTAGACTAAGCTAAAGAGAAACTCATTCATTCCCTGCTCAGATTTGCACAAGTTTTAGTGGATTCTCAATGTAAATCAACCTAAGTGTAGTACTACAACTTCACTGGTCTTCGTTGCCACTCAGTGTTCTAGCCAATCCCATGACAGTATAGTGGCGTAGCGTTTAGTATAGTGTAACAGTGTATAGTATAGTATAGTATAGTATAGTATAGTATAGAATTTAGAGTTTTAGAGTTTTGTACAGTTTACAGTTTTGTATAGTTTCATACACTAGTAAAGTGAAGTATATTATTGTAGAGTACAGTATTTTATTGCACTGTATAGTATAGTATAGTATAGTATAGTTTTATACAGTAGTAAAGTGAAGTATATTATTGTATAGTATTGTATTGCACTGTATAGTATAGTATAGTATAGTATAGTATAGTATAGTATTGTATTGTATTGTATTGTTTTGTACAGTATACAGTTTTGTATAGTTTTTTACAGTAGTAAAGTGAAGTACAGTACGGTACAGTACTATAGTATATTATAGAATCGTATAGGACAATACAGTTCAGCATTGTACTACATTGTATTCTGTAGAGCAGTATAGCATAGTACAGTACGGGAACATAGTAGAGTTGAGTTGAGGATAGTATAGTAAAGTCGTTGCATAGTAGTATAGTCGAGTAAAGTGCAAGTGAGAGTCCATCACAGTAGAGTTTAGGAAATGGCAGCATAGCACAGATGTGTATAGGACAGTTGCCACTGTGTTTTCACTGTGTTTTTCCCAGACTCCACCATGGGGACTGGGCAGATGGGTCCCTGAGGAGAAGGTGTGTGGGATGAGGGCGCAGACGTCAATCATGGTCAGCCCCTCTCACCCCCGACCCGAGACAGAGGGGGTCTTTAAGTGGCTCCTTCAGCAACAACCTGCTGCTCCTATTGTGCAGAACCCAGCCTCCATCACAGCAGCCACTCTCAGTGTGTGTTCAGCAGTAGGGACGGGACCTGCTCTGAGCAACCATCAGTGTAGAAGTGCACATTATACACCAGACTCATTTCAGCCAGAGCATCATTTCCTTCGGCGTGAGTGTGAAGTATATGACTGGTTGAGAGCCATGGTGGAATGGAGTGAAAGGTTGTGAAGAGCGATTGACGATAACAGTCGGAGAATCCAAAAAATGCCGAGTGTAATCCCTATCATAGATCCAGACCTCCAGTTCCTCATGCGCTGTATGGAAATGCTCCTTTCATAGAGATGCACTCTGCTTTTGTCTCCTTCTTGTACGCCAGGTCACGTGACCCCAAAGCCCGAACAGACGGAGAGCAGCAGCTTTATCTCCACATCCCTCGATGCTTGGTCACACTCAGGTTAAAGTGAACGTTTCCACCTGCCCTTCCAGAGAGAATCACCTGGACCAGTCTGCGCGGGTCGGGACTGACGCTGACAAGCGCAGGTCGCGCGGACACCTGTTGTGTTTCTTTAACCGGAGCAGCATCATCCCGCGTGTCGCCGCCTGACATCAGCAGCGACACACACACAAAGGCTTGTTGTGTAACTAATTGAAGGGGCTTTGCTGTTGCGGTGCGCAAATACGCTTTAAGGGGGCTGCGTCGTTGCGTGTGTGTGTGTGTGTGTGTGTGGTTATGTTCATTAAGACATTCCTGCTCGGATTGGGGGGGGGGATTTACATAATAAACTGCGCGCCTTTCACGTGAAATGTCCCTTTAATAAGCGCGCTGCGACCACGCACAATTTAGGGCCATAAACGAGCGGAGAGAGAGACGAGTGTCAGCAGCCGCACTGTGCTATCGGCGTCAGGATGGTGTCCTCTTACCCTCTACCGGAGGGCTTCTCCGAGTTTGACGTCTTCTCCCTGGGATCGTGTCTGCTGGTCGAGGGTGAGTCTGTCCGTTTGGTCGCGCTGAAGCAGCCTCCATATTGACGAGCCCTCGTTCCCCGTGCAGGTCTGCTGGGCTTCTTTTTAAACGCGGTGACGGTGGTCGCCTTCCTCAAAGTGAGGGAGCTGAGGACCCCCAGCAATTTCCTCGTCTTCAGTTTAGCGCTGGCTGACATGGGCATCTCCATGAACGCCACTGTCGCAGCTTTCTCCAGCTTCCTGAGGTGAGTCACCCCGCGGCGAGAAGAATATCGGGGGCAAATAATAGGCATCAGCAACTGTGATCGTGACCGGAGTGGGGCCACCGGGGACCCCAGACTCCGACACCGTGCCCTTAACGCGCCACTTACCTATAGCTGAGGTGCTGTGATACTAAATAACGCGTCTGCAACTCTTAAAAAATACCTGTAACAGAGGTTAGTTTGTCGGTGTCTGCAAACGCTCTCATAGAACACGGGTTACTTTCATAACTGTAGCAGTCAGAAACATAAACACACACAAGAAGGTCACCAGGAAGCAAACACAACTACATGATGGCATTGTGTATTCAAGTGTTTCTGACGAGTACAGTGTGCTACAGTCATGTTATGATCAACATAACATTGCTGGGATCAGGATATAACATATCACTGATCCATTTTCTCTTTATTGTGATTTGATCATCATCAGGAGAGTCACCCACATCTACAGGTGGCTGTGGAGCTGCGGGGTTGGTTTGGTTCTCCAATCCCTGTAGGTGCCCACGTATCAAATACACGTTAGGGGCCTACAGTATTTTGAGGGGGAAAATAATCCTTTTTAACAATATGACTATTCATAGCCATATGCATGGGGGGAATTAATAAAAAAAACGTATACTGTAGGAAATAGTTCGATGCCTTCGCCGTTAACTCTTCCTACCACTTGTGTCCGTTGTTCCAGGTGGTTGTCAATAAAGAAGCTTCAACATGTTCTCCTTTTTGGTCGGGTCAGCGGGTCATCCTGAGTGCAGACGTTTGTTTCTCCATCGATTAGTCAACTTCTGCAAATCTGTAAATAATTCTGCACACGCTGCAAACGTTTGATTAAGACATACTCACGTTGCAGAGACACGTGCACCATGTGTCCCCTGTACTTCATTAGTATCACACAATATAATCAATCTATTCCCTTTAATACCAAAAAAGAAATAAAATAAATAATATAATAATAATAATAAAAAATATTATATATATTTCACATTTGTTTCTTTTTTTTGAGAGCATATTAGTAGTTAACATACAGTGTTATTACTGGTGAACCATCGTACCCAAGGATGAAGCCCTGACTTTAAACTGCAGACACTTGAAGCTATCATGAGGAGCAACCTTCAGATTCAAGACCCTCACCCCCAAAACCTTCTCTGCTTCCTCATCCCTGCTCCAGCTTGTCATCACTCAGTTGAGCTCGCTCACAACATACATAGTCATGTGAGCCGAAAATGAAGCTGCTCATCAGGGCCTTGCATATTAGGAGGAAATTACTTAAACTAACTCCCAAAGGGAAAATGAGAGTCAAATATTTTGCTGCCATGACAACCTCATTGGTATTTAGAGCTGCTTTCTCCATGATTTGGATTGTCTTTCACCCCGTGCACCTTCAGCCTGGCTGCCACTGCTCATTGTCACTGCTGGCTCGACATACTGCGCCCTTGCTGTTATTTTCCAACATCCCATCTGAGCAACCTATTATTGGGGGTGGCCCTTGACCACGTTGAACCGCACGGATCAATGACATCTGGAAATCCAGCGCGACGCAGCCCCGGCCTGTCGATGTGAGACGAGGGATTAATAGATAACGTCGATAGATGGATCAGCGCAGGAAGTGGGGGGAGGTCATCGCTCAGCCACTGTTGTCATAAACTGAGGATTTTCTAGCAGTAATCAGTTGATCGAGGAAGCCGCTCGCGGAGGGCTACATCTCCATGGTGACTGTTCCACCAGAGCAAGCTCCGACTGGGCTTCGTCAGCTGTTTTAAAATGCACTTCTGGACTAGTCTGTGCCCAAAGCTGTTCCAGATATATCGACTTTCTGACCAGGCTCGCTTGATCAACGTGCCTCTGTTTTAAAAGTTTATGTCCTGTGTAGAATAAACCTCAGTTTTCCTTTAAAGTGCCAAAGCTTATAAAATGCCATATAAAACAACAGCTTAATCTCCCTGCAGCAATAGCTTTTAGCAACAAACAAAATCTTCTGCCACATGTTTAGAACTTCCTGGCTGCTCTTAATCAAACTGACTCTTTGATTTAAGGACATGTGACTGGGGAAGTAAATGACTCACTCCATTGATAGATAGCTCCTCTTCATCAGATGCCAGAATTAATAAATCTAGCAATTGAGCTTTGATTTTTTATTTTGCATTGTTTTGGCTTGGAGGACAGATTCCGACTGCTTCCCACTCTGTTTTCGTGGTTGCAGGTATTGGCCATATGGCTCTGAGGGATGCCAGACTCACGGATTCCAGGGATTTGTCACCGCTCTTGCTAGCATCCACTTCATTGCCTCCATCGCCTGGGACAGATACCACCAGTACTGCACCCGTAAGCTTCATCTGGAACAGCAAAGCAGTTGTTGTCCAAGTTAAGACTGACCATCCTCCCCGCCTGCGTAGGAACTAAGTTGCAGTGGAGCAGCGCCATCACCCTGGCTATCTTCATCTGGCTCTTCACTGCCTTCTGGTCTGCTATGCCTCTGATCGGCTGGGGCGAGTACGACTATGAGCCTCTCAGGACCTGCTGCACTCTGGACTACACCAAGGGAGACAGGTAGAGGATCGAAGCTGTCAGGGGAGTAGACAACAGGTTGTGGAGCTCTTCTCTCTCTCTACACAGGAACTACACCTCCTACTTGATCCCCATGGCCATCTTCAACATGTTCATCCAAGTGTTTGTCGTCATGTCCTCCTACCAGTCCATCGGAGAGAAGTTCAAGAAGACAGGAAACTACAAGGTGAGTGTTTCTGTCTGTGGACAAGCGACTGTATCTCAGCCTAGTTTTTATGAGGAGGAAAATCGCATTATTTTTAGTAATGGATTAAACTTAAGGTGCCACTTCTGGGGAGATCGTTGGTTGCAAGAAACAGGACAAAAGTCATTCCTAGTGGACAGTCCATGTCGGTCTTCATGAGCTGAAACAAAATATGTCACATATTAAACCATATTCAAGTGTACATTTTTATTTTTCATTCAATGTATATTTTCTGAATTCTAATTTAATACTCTAAAGTTATATATGGAGAGAGAGAGAGAAAGAGAGATAATAATAATATTATTATTATTATTATTAATAATGATATTATTAATAACAACAATAATAATAATAATAACAATAGCAATAATAATAATAATAATCTCCAGATTTAAAAACAATTAAAATGATATATTCTGAATTTTTTTTTTTCAGTATCTCTCTAGAATATAGCAAATGTGCACCAAAACTGAAGGAACATGATGACGAAAAAGTATGCAGTTTTGAATTGGAAAATGTGGCATCAATTGCCTAACTGTGCTCCTTTCATTTAAAAGAAATCTTGAAAATGATGGCAGCTTCTTAAGGAAGCAGGAGCAGCGAGCAGTGGTTAAATGCGCAACAGTGTGTGCACTGGGACGAAATCCTGGTGAAAACGGTTGGTTATAGCAAAGCTCATGTTTCAGTTAATCTACCCTAAAATCATGTGCACTCTCCCTGATAAACCGGTTAAATTCCCAGTGCTCAAATCCTTGTAGTACAAAGTCCACGTCCCTGCTTTGAAGTTGCGGAGGGATTTTTAGGTACATCTGAGTAATCTCTGCGTGGTGTTAGCACAAATTCCTCATGTGGTCCGTATTCTGACCCGCACATATGTAGGTCATCGCTGCAGGCGTGAGCTCCTGTTTCACATCACTACAGTAGCCAGAGTGCTGTTTTTCTTTTTTTTTGTAAAGAAAATGCTGTATGGACATGAAGCATGCTGAATAGCCAAGCACAGCTGAGATTCAGTCTCCTGGTCTCTGTTACGTAAGACCATTACTTCCAGTCATCTGAGTTGGCTGGCACTTTCATGACAAGCAGAGAAAGCTGCTGTGATAAAACCAGCCTGTTGAGTAATTTAATAAACCAATCAAATGCTCCCAACTTGAAAATCACAGACTTGAGGCTTCATTCTTAAAAGAGTTTTGATCTACTGTACAGTTGCTGGTAAAGATATGGGACATCTAGTGGAGAATGAGGACATTGCACCCAAATAAATATCTTGTTATGTCTATTCGAAAAGCGGCGCTACAGACCCACTGTGCATTTATTAATAAAACATACATCATAAACACAATCAAGAACATTAAAAACAGCCACTAATCACAAGGATGGATCAATGATAAACCTGTTTGGTCAGCAGTGAATATGAATTATACATCCTGCTTTTAAATATGGAGCGTTAAAGGACAAGGACAATTAAATCTTTACATTTTGTCATATTCTATACTCTAGAATAATAAAGAACAATGACAAAAAGTTCGGCGAGCATTTGGGTGACACATTCAATTGTGAAAAAAGCTACACACTTTTTTCACATATATTTTAAGAAACATCCTCATTAAAATAGCAGATGAAGGTTGGAGTAAGTGAAACATGCATTTGAATCTTACCTGTTTAAGCAAGGATGTGTTTCTTAATGTTTAGATTCAGTGTTGCCGTTGGACTATAATGTCTGAATAGCTTTCAGAGAACAAATCATTTCGGTCACGATTTAGACTAGGAATCATTAGATTTTTATAAGATTCAAAAGAATCCCTGTCAGAAAAAAATGAAATCAAAAGTCTTGAGATTCTTTAAAGATGTTTTTAGCATTAGCTAGCTCGCATGAGTTTGTGATGTGAATCATGCAGCATGGACTGCTGGATTACAGCCTCTTTACTGGACTGTGGTTCTGTGGTTTTAGTGAAGCTGAAACTGTTTCTCCTGCAGACTTTATCCCTGACATGTGACTCGCCCTCACATGGAAAGCCACGTCACTTATTACATAGTTGCAGGTGGGACCTGTTATTGACACGCTCTAAATGTGCCGTTTTGTCTGCAGTTCAACCCCAACACTCCTCTGAAGACTATGCTGCTCTGCTGGGGCCCCTATGGACTCCTGTCTTTCTACGCTGTGGTCGAGAACGCAGCCCTGGTGTCACCAAAACTCAGGATGGTGAGGACACCAATATTATCAAAGTGCTTTGATGAACTATGGAGAGAAACACTCTTTTTGAAAGTATTTTAGAACCAGCAATAGCATGAAAAATTGTTGCATATTCAGGGTGAGATTTATAACAAGAAAGGAACAGAAAACGTTTTTTTAAATAATAATAATAATCGTAATTGTTGCCAAAATGATTCATAAAAATGTTAATGAAGGGTTTGCTGTATTGAAACTGTATATTGCATGAAAATTTATTAATATCAAACAATAAATTTGAAAAATATAACAATTATTAATCAAAACATTTGGAGGGAGATGATGAAGTAAACATTTTTTGCATATTTTTGCCCTACATCTGAATTGTCCCTTCATTAAAAAGTTGGAGGTATATCTACTAAATTTAAATTTGAATTCTGTAAAATCTGAATGCATAATTTTCAAATAAAAATATGAAATGCATTTATATCATGCAGATAGTGCGTTAATTTTACCAAATATAATTTTCTAGTATATTGAGTATTTTTATTTTAAAAAAAAATAGCAAAGCCAGCTAAAAAAGTGCCATAGTATTTTTGGGGACTTACCACTTGTTTTCATTCCAGATGGCACCAATCCTGGCAAAGACCTCCCCCACCATCAACTTCTTCCTGTACTGTTTGGGAAATGAGAACTACAGAGGAGGCATCTGGCAGTTGCTCACTGGGGAAAAGATTGAAGTGCCTCAAATTGAGAACAAGTCCAAATAAACTAAGCATGCAAAGTTACCCTCATATTCTGTTGTGGTGCTTTCTGCAGGTACCTCTGTGTTTGTGTGTGTCGGTGTTGTCTCTTCAGCGTTGGTTGTGGCGTCTGCAGTCAGCTGTGGTGAAACTGTGGAGTCACCTTTAACTGTTGTTCATGTCGGTCAGCAGAATTCATCTGGTTTTTAGAAGCAAAGCAGTTGTTTGGGCATGTTTGATGTCACATTATAGTCAGAATCTGAAGCACCTCACTGGTCTCTGGTAGATGACAAAATACCTCACCCTTTCTCTAAGGGAGATTCCAACCTCTTGCCTCAACCTTTTTTGCCTTTTAGTCAGGAGTTCAGGTGAGGAAGAGAAGAGAAAACTATCCTAGAATATCACACATGCAGTCAATAAGTATGTCTGAGTGTGCACCTCCATGTTTGAAGTGTGTTCTGAATTGTTTTGTGTGAAGATCTGTGTCGCTTGTATCATGTGAGGAGGATGACTTTTAAAGCTTCTGCATGACATTTCCTGTCCTCAACTGCACAGCACTTCTGTCAATAACATCAGACGTCCTTAACGTAATGAAACTAAAGTCAAGCCAGTGTTTGGATTTTAATCTTGTGACTAAAACCATGACTCAATACTAGCCAACTCCAAAATCAAATCTTTGTCACGATATTTAAAGAGCTGCTCCAATTTATCCTTGAAAATTCAATTATATCGGGTCCCGTTTGCGTCCAGTTACTCCTGACCGGTCAGTGCGTGGGTCTGGACGTGCTCCATAAAGCTGCAACTGATCTCCACTGTACTAATCCCACAAACAACAGCACTATTCTTCGTTCTCAGCCCCCACGACAAGTTAGAGATTAGTCGGAGGTTATAGATTAAGTGGACACACTTGCTACACAGAATAAGAGCCTTTTCATGTCGTCATCATCCAAACTTTTGCTCTTCTGTGACCTAGACCAGCCGTATCATTATGACCATCTGCTTATGTTGTGTAGGTCACACCTGCAGTCTGCAGTAAACATACCAACATCAGATGATGTCTATCAGCAACAACACTTCCTGGTTTACACTTGACAGAAGCTAACTGTGCGCCGTGTGGTCCCATCACACCTGATGCTGAAACTATGGAGGCCATTATGCACATCTGTAACAATTCAGTAGCGCTAGAGTCAGCTTACTTTCACACTGATATAAACTCAGAATTATTACTGTTACATATTCAATATAGCGAACATGAAAGGACGATTGTCTAAATCACGTTTTTCATGACGGTAACATTCAGATCATTCATTTACATGCATTTTTAGATCAGTATTGCCATCAGATGAACTCTAAACTCTGAATTCTGGATCATTTCAAATCAATAAATATCTTTTCCAATGAATAGTAACTTGGTAGTTACAGTTCCCTGTCTCTGGATTAGCTGCCGCTCCATGTCGTGAAATAAATTGACTGTACATTTTTTTTTTTGCACATCTACCGTTACATGCTCATTTTAAAAAGATCACTTGATCCATGGGAAAGAAATACAATGATCACTTTTGAGGATTATGTTTTTGGGGTTAATGATCTAAAAAATTTGATCTGAACAATGAATTAGCTTTGCAGTTTTGACACGTCAAACAAGCGTTGCATCAAAGATATGGTTATGAAATCAACATATTGCAAAGCAATTGTTTCATTTCTTGTATGTTTTTTTTTTTTTTTTGAGAAACTGTGTTTATCATGAACAAGACTGTGTTCAATGTGATTCTGTCCATGACTATGTGAAATTGTCTCTTATTGGTGTTGAACGATAAAAAAAAATCACATAAATAAATTACCTTATAAAATTGTTTTTTTTTTGGAGATTCTATAAGAACGGTCCACAGAGAGTCTGTCGACACCATCGCAGGGTGGTTGATGACAAAGACGGTCCCACCCTGATTGGTGTTAAGCAGATTAATACACCCCAGTCCGTCAGGAGAACAGACTGTTGCACCATAGCCTGGTGGTGACACGTGGGTGGAGGTCCAACACAACCTCTGTCAGATAATTCATTCCCTACGTGTGATCCAGATTACACATTCAGACATCAGGGGAGCCTGTATATGTATTGTAACAACTGCTCATGCATCATGACTTCACCAGATGGACCTACAGTACAGTATGTTGTTGTCATTTGCTGTTGAACTGCTTCTTACAGCAACACACGATCAACTGCAAAGGCATAATTTCTATGAATAGTGACATCAAGTTTGAAGTCAAACGTGGCTTCCAAGTGTCTTCTCGCTTCACTGACCTTGTGGTGAGAGTGTAGCACTTACACCAGAACTTTACAACCTCAACATCGCTGCAGGACCCAGACAGGAACTTAAAAACTGGAGAAAGGTCGATGCGACGTTTCATGGCTGTCAGATGTGCCTCCATCACACCAAACAGATGTCTGGTACGGTCACAGTCACAACTGTCAAATCAACAACACAAGAGCTCATTTGAATTACAGTCAGAATTACAGTGGGATTATTGCGTCACTGCTTTAATTCAATAGAATGTACAGCAGGGAACTAAAATAAAACCTAATGGCGGCTAAAGATGGAGAACCTATTGCAGGACTAATGGTGTCAGAAGTGGGATGGCCGAGTATTTGGCCGAGAATTTTATTTTTTTTTTAAGTTTAATTTATTTATCTTTGCTGCAATGGCGACACCATCTGCATACTGACCTAACAAAACAGCTCCTAAACAACAGCTTCCGTCGATGTTCTTCATATTCGTGATGGCACAATGAGAAGACGATTAACTGTGACCAAAGGTCACATGCTCTTATTTATAGAGCAGATTGAATGCCAGCAAATGTCTACTAAAGGTCACACATGTGCATTTCGGCCGCCGTAGTATGTTCACATGCAATCTCATCCACATGAGCTGCTGTGGCAGCTGCACACTTGCTTGATTAAATGGACACAATTGACACATGGGGAGGACGTTGCTGTTAATCTGGTCAGACACATGGATTATGGTTATCAATCAAGGTGCCTTGGGTCAGCACAAGTGAGGGAGGGGCCGAACCCAGGGGCCGTTTTCAAGTCAGCAGTGGTAGGCAATTACAATTGCCCAAATTTCAGGTTAAATAAATCTAGCCTAGTAATACTTTATTTTTTAATAACAATTGGGGTTATCTGCAAGTTTTATTTTGCTTATACTGAAATTCATTTTATTTATTAAAATAATATTTAACATCCCCACACATCTTTATTTGCTACCCAAATCTTGTGTTTTTCACCAATAATAATGGATAAATTAATAGATATAGTTTGGTTAAACATTTTCCCCAACATAAATTAAAGTAAATTAATTTGATCAAATGTTATTTAAAATTCTTAGATATTTAGTTACAGTTGGTTGTAAATAGCACCCATATTCAACTGAATAATCTGAAAGATTTAGGAGTTATGCCTGTACTTTCATGGAGTCTGCTCTATATTATACGATGATATGTTCCTCTATGTGCACATCTGTGACAAACAAATATCATTTTGAACTCAATAACTTTCTGTTTTTGATGAGACAAAAGACAGTTACAGGGTTTAAGATTCAGCGTCTACATTTGTTTGTCACCAAAAACCGACTTTCTAGTTTGTGAATGAGGTTATAATAGTGCAACTAGTGATAACCTCATCTCTGGGTATTTGGGTATTTGGCCCCAGTCGCCCAGGATTTTACTTGCGTGGTGAGACATTAATACTTTGGCAGCCGAACAAGATTACATGGTGAACTTGTACCTCCTGGTTTCCAATTAGATCGGAGATGAGTTGCTTTATGAAACCAGCACAAAAATGTTCAGGGGCGAGGACTGATCAGACCCCAGACAACATTATTTTTAGAGCAGGGACAAGGGGGCGGCTGTGCACAGAGTCATGCTTTGAGTTCATGTATGAGAGAGAGGGGGAGAGAGAGTCTCCTGGGTGAAGCAAAAGCTGATAGTTCCGGCCTCCGTGCCTCTGCTTAACCTCCGCAGCTACAAAATGTTCAGCGAGGGAAATAAATGTGATTATTGAAAGCTGTTCTTTTACAAATGTGACGTAACAGTGGGTCTAAAAATACAACTGAAAATGTTGAGCCCTCGTTTTGAATGGATTCCAAACATTCATTGCCCTGATTTAGCCCTCGAACAAAAGCTCTGGAGGGTCACGGCTGCCTGAAAAAAAAAAAAAAAACTTGTTTTCCGAGTTTGCAAAATCTAATCATCTCCCACTCACTCTGTGTGAGTTGATCCAAGAAATCCTGGATGTTTCGTCTGGTATTGAAGCATGACTACAAAGGTTTAAGGATTTATGTGTCTCTCAAAGGAAACATCCATGTGTAACATAGCTTTGCTCAAATTGATCAGAAGTAATACTGAATATTCTGTAACTGTACAGATCAGTGTGTAATAGAGCACTCCTAATGTATGGTTTGATTTTGATGCAAAGGTTCTTCATATTATTAATGCACTTCTAATTCACGATTATTCAGTCGACAGCATTTACTTTTCCACTCCTTCTCCAACCATACAAATATGATATTTATTTATAGATTGCACGTCACTACATAACCAGAAAACATTGCAGCACTGATGCGTTGTTTTTATTATAATAAAAAGATGTCGGGATCCTCAAAGGGCTCACAACTTTAAGGTATTCATTTTCAACACCTCTATATGGTTGCATTGATTAAAACGTATTTCCTTTTTTTTACTTATTTTTATGATAGTTTTTGTAGTTTTTAATTCCAGTATTTGCTCCCTGGGGTTTAGAGATGATGTGATACCATCTGCCGGTAGAAAGAAGCAACGACGCATCAGGATTAATACTCGTTTGGTGACTTCAACGTTTCCTTAAAGACGCGACTTTGTTTTATGTGCCTGTATTTTGGTCCGAGTGTCCACAACAAGCCCCGCGCTTGCCACAATTGGGACACGAGACTTTATGAACACGTCTAAACTACGTTTGGAAGTCATGCCATTTGACGGAAGAGTGGTGTTTGTTTGTTTTTTTAAACACCACAGATGGAACCCAGAACATGTCTTAATTTATAACATTTAAAATACGTATCTATTTCCCATCTTCAGGATTTTTTTTTCAGTTCTCGCGAGACTTTCTGCCAGTCTAAACGGCGCTAACCTCTTTATACCGCTAGAGAGCAGCAGTGTTCCGTTTCAGGTTTCATATTGGTGCTGAATAATGTGTGATATATTACAGGAAATGGCACTAAAGTACAAAGCTCTGTATCCATCCAACAAAACTTTAAATGTACTAATTTGCCGTTACAGATCTGCCCCATCTATTTCCAAATTCACTATAGCACGATCTAATTCAGGGCAACACAAAGAAAATATTAACTTATATTAACATTTGGAAGCAAAAATAAATGAAAATGTATTAATGTATATCATGTTATAGGAGCATAAATTGTAACCATTAAAAGTATAATTAATCATAGATTTATCAGTTTTCTTCAATGAGTTTATTTTTGTTTCCAAATCACTGGTTGAAACTAATGCGCAAATAATCAATACTACGTGAAACCAACGTATTGTAAAGTGTCCATTATTATTTCTAACTTGTAACGTCAAACATTTTAATTTTGTAGCCCAAAAATGACGCGCACAGAAAGAATAATGTGAATACACGGACAGCATTGGGAAATTGTGTTTTTAAAAGAACAACAGTTATTTTTAATCACTATTCTTCCTGCTTCTATGGTGACTGTGTCAACGTTAAATGATAATTTAGTAAGTGGCTTTAGTAACTGAATGAAATCTGTTTTTGCTGTGTGCGTAATGTTCCGTTTCCTGACGCCAAAAAATGTGGAAAATAAGTGACAGACTTCGGTTATCGCAGTTAGCTGTATTCGCTTGTCACATGTGCAACGATGATCTGATTCGGAAAAAGAGAGGAAACATCTGTTCACGTGGATTTGGAAGAACTTTCTCGGCAATACATGGCGGAGCTGTCCCCTCAGTGTGGTGCTGAAATGTCGCGCTTAAAAACGCGCGCTGTCTGTGCTGACTGTCGCCTGGGACGTTTAACCAAAACACAAGCCTTAAAAGTGAACCTGTTGGAGTGTGACAGCGGCTGAGAACGCATAAGTGCGCGCTGGGGGTTTGCGTTTAATTAGCATAAAAAAAGTGCTGGAGACTGTGCGTCACAGCCCCCAGTGAAGGTGGGAGGAGGGGGGCACCTAGGGGAGTCAACAAGCTGCAGCGTGTTTTCCATCAGCGACTGACAAAAAGCAGCGGGGCAGATGAGGAATGATGACTTAGCTCGCTGCGTTCCAGGTGACCGGAGACAGACGGAGAGGACGCCCATGGATCCGCCGCCACTGTGAGAGCCCGAGCCCGCAGGTGCTGTCCGGGACCCTGAAAGACCAGAGATGAGGCAAGTAAGCAGAGCAAAGACGGAACCTGAAGTGGAGTGAGCGCGATGTCGGAGCGGAGAGGCTGAAGTTTCCCAGAAGAGCAGGTGGACACCGAGCGCGTTCTTTCCAAGTGATTCACCTTTTTTCCACAACAAAACCGACACCATGGAGCCGGAGGGAACCAAAGAGGGACACGTGAATAGTATGGCGAAAACCGCCGCCGCCAAACTCTCCCAGATGGGCGAAAGAACTAAGCAACTTGTCATCCAAGACCCAGCGCGCCAGAACCGGATCATAATGGTGATAGTGTGCGTGGTTCTTCTGCTGGACAACATGCTGTACATGGTGATCGTGCCGATCATACCCGACTACCTGGCGGAGCTGCAGAAAAAAGCGGCACAGGCTTCGGGTCTGGCGGCGCACGGCAACTCATCCAACGCCTCCGTTGCCGACAAGAGCAACTACGACCTCCAGATCGGTGTCCTGTTCGCCTCAAAAGCCATAGTCCAGCTCCTGGTCAACCCGCTCAGCGGAACTTTTATAGACAGGGTGGGCTACGACATCCCGCTCTTCATTGGCCTCAGCGTCATGTTCCTGTCCACAATGACCTTTGCCTTCGCGGAGAACTACACCACGCTGTTCCTGGCGCGCAGCATGCAGGGGGTGGGCTCGGCCTTCGCCGACACGTCCGGGATCGCCCTGATCGCGGACCGCTACACCGAAGAGGCCGAGAGGAGCAAAGCGCTCGGTATTGCCTTAGCCTTCATCTCATTTGGGTGCCTGGTGGCGCCCCCTTTCGGCGGGGTCCTCTACGAGTTTGCAGGGAAGCGGGTCCCGTTCTTGATCTTGGCCTGCGTGTGTCTGGCGGACGGGATCATGTGCCTGACGGTGCTGAAGCCCTTCTCCAGGGCGGAGAGAGCGAACATGCCGGTGGGCACCCCCATCAACAAGCTCATGCTTGACCCTTACATCGCCGTGGTGGCGGGGGCTCTGATCATCTGCAACATCCCGCTGGCCTTCCTGGAGCCCACCATCGCCAACTGGATGGAGGAGAACATGCACTCCAACCAGTGGGAGATCGGCATGACCTGGTTCCCCGCCTTCTTCCCCCACGTCTTAGGCGTGTTTGTCACCGTCAAACTGGCCGCCAAGTACCCGCACCTGCAGTGGTTCTACGGGGCCATAGGCATGGTCTTCATAGGGGCCAGCTCCTGCACGGTCCCCGCCTGTAAGAACTTCGGGCAGCTCATGATCCCACTGTGCGGCATCTGCTTCGGCATGGCCTGCGTGGACACGGCGCTGCTGCCCACGCTCGGCTTCCTGGTGGATGTCCGTCACGTGTCCGTGTATGGGAGCGTGTACGCCATTGCGGACATCTCATACTGTGTTGCCTACGCCATGGGGCCAATAGTGGCGGGCCAGATCGTCCACAGTCTGGGCTTTGTCCAGCTCAACCTAGGAATGGGCCTCGCCAACGTACTTTACGCACCGGCACTGCTTCTCCTTAAGAACGTGTCGCAGATGAAACCGTCCTACTCGGAGCGGAACATGCTGCTGGAGGACGGGCCCACCGGCCTGTATGACACTATTAAAATGGAGCAGCGAGAGAAAAAGAGGAAGGGCTTGTGCACGACCATAGACGAGAACGGCATTGAGACTTTTGCGCAGCGCTCCTGCTCGGAGGAGGAATCCTCCGGGGGCGAGTACGCGTGAAATCCTGCACCGTTCATCCCTCCAGAGCGATCACGCCATTTTATCATAGGAGCCCGCGGAAAACCCAATCAACGACGTTAAACTGAAAGATGCAACTTTAACACACGCCCTTGAAATGAAGTTTAAAACAAACTCTTCAGATGGCGTTTAATGACTTAAATTCACCCGTATCATGCAGCGCAAAACACTCAAAAACCAGTATTTACATCGGTGCGCTCTATTAGAAGGCTTTGAATAAATTATTTAACAAATTGTTGTCTTTTCAACAACAAATTGAGAAATAAATACTATCAACTTCCCAAATAAATAAGGTAACATAACCTGAATTGTAATGGAAGTCATAATTCCGGCACCTCATGAATGCACCAAAAACATAGAGAGTACGATTTTGATGCTATCAGTAATGCCAATTTCCTGCGACCATTTTGACATATGAATTAATAAAAAATATATATTTTTATTCTATTGCAAATATTCAGTTCCAAAAACAAAATGGCCAAAGTGAACACAGCCAGTTACAATGGACGGCCAGTTTACTGTGTTCTTGAGTTGCAAAACGAAAAAAGCCCCTTGGCTCCTGTGATCATAACCATGTAACAATTCCATTGACGTCCAATCAACTCGCTTGAAGCTTGTGCCGTCGAAACGCGTTTCTTTTCAGTGCGTTGTCAACATCGATGTCCATCCACTAACAGTATTTATGAGATCATATTCAGGGAGTAGATATAATGACAGGTCTTTTTTCGTGAAATTTGTGTTGACGTCATTTGCCAGAGTTGCACCGCTGTCGACTAAATATGCAATACTGTGCTGAAAGATAAGACATGAGGTTTGATGTGTGCGTCTCGTGTGTGTGTTTATTTTTGATGATGTAACCATGGAATGCATATAGCCTCCGTGTATGACGTGAGACTGTAAATACATGTATATTCATGTACATAATTAAATGACTATCGAGTGCAAAGTTTGGGTGACATCTCATTTTTGGCCACAGATGGGTTCCTCCAATCTGGGATAAGCTTCAATACTTGTTTTTCAATGCGATTTCACTGCTCTGTCATTTCTGTTAATGTATTTATTTTCGATCGTGTTCCACGCACCAAAGAGAGAAAATGAGATGCCAAACTTGTCACCAAATGGTTGGACTTCTGGGAGGAGCCTGGTTACCGGGGTAGGAGTGGGTGAGGAGGAGGAGGAGGAGGAGGGGGTCTCAACATCCTTCCTGAGCTGGCGAGTTATTCTCTGGAACTGCGGAGGATTGATTATACACCAAAATGAGAAAGGAAGTCAAATTCAATGGGATTACACTCAGAAACTTTTTGTGATTAAAGTTCCAGAGTCTCTTCTCCGGTGAGTACTGCACTTCATTCTCCTTATTATCTGTTATCAACTATCATCATTTTAAACCCATATTTTCCAGCCATTAAAAGCCTGTCACTCTTCTAAGAGTCACAGTTGACTTGTTCCTCCATACTAGTCTTCTGTCAGAATAATGACTCAAAGTTGATTTTAAAAACGCCTTGATATTTATTTGACATTGGTCGATTTGCTTAAATGTCAAACCTGATGTAGTGTAAATGCACTGCAGCTAAAATATGCATTCATGCCATTTCAGGCACCAAATGTGCAAATATTTATATAATATATTCTGGAGCTTGCAGGGTTTTTTAATTCATAACACCGTTGGACATTAACCAGCAGCGTGCTTGAAATGCTCACCTACCTTTCCTATAACTATTTTACTGGTGTTTATTTTAAGGGAATCAAGACTGCCATCCCTGCACGGCAACATGCTCGGCACAGAGCCCTCCACAGGTTCAGGAGATGGAGACGTAAATATCATTTTCATGATAACTATTTATCCAACTTATCAGAGTGGACTACTTGTCTACTAGTTATTATATATATATTAGATAAATATTCCTCTCTATTTCAAGTTAAAAAAGTGCCACATCTGTTGGGTTTATTCTACAATGCATGAATACTAGCCTCTTCACAAAACACTCTCAACAGTGTACTAGGATGTGTTTCATGAATATCTGTCCAGAGCCTGCCCAAGCTTCCGCTGCCGGACCTGGCAGACACACTGGACCTGTACCTGAGGAGCATGAAACACCTGCTGACAGAGGAGCAGTTCTCCAAAACCCAGAAAGCAGTGAAGCAGTTTGCAGCACCAGGAGGAGTCGGGGAGCTTCTGCAGAACAAGCTGAAAGAGAAGAGAGAGAGCAAAGCAAATTGGGTAAAATATTTAGACATAGACCACAACCATTGGTTCATTCCAGTGCTCAGATTTACCATGGTCTTTCCAGAACGCTTGTGTCAATGTGAAACAGCTCCAGCTCCTATGTAAGTCCCAGTCACACCTTTGTCAGACTTTGATACGGAAGAGGATTAGGGCCAGTGAAGAAAAAAAATAATTGGCAGAATTCTGACGTTAATCTTAGAATTCTGACTTTAAAGTGAGAACTTGAGATGTAACTAATAATGAAGGCCACTGTCTTCGTTTAACGGCAGATTTGCACTTTAGAAACATCCATATTTATGTTCCAGATTTTTAAATTAGAACTGATTTCTCACTTAAATAAACCATCCTCAACAGTCTCAGAGTTAGAGGTGCTGATCCTCATCTCTGTCCTTAGAAAACATCTTTAAAAGACACTTCCAAAATCCCACTGGGCTGATGAGAAGGAGATATTTTTGCTCCACTCTGGCTGTGAAACATCTAGGGAACAAGTCTGAAGCAAAAGACGTGGTTTACAGGGTCACAGAAGCTCAGACGTTACATTTGTGACCATGCAGCATGTCAGAGCCCTGTCATGTGCTGCTCCACAGGTGTACGACTACTGGTTGAACGACATGTACCTCAACAACAGACTGGCACTGCCCGTCAACTCCAGCCCGGCCATGGTTTTCCCGCTGCAGAACTTCAAAGCGCCCATCGATTCCTTGAGGCAAGAGACAAAAGCCGTTAACCTGGATCTTTTGTTTCAGATGTTGATCAATAGACAGCAGCGTTTAGGTAACTGATGACCAACACAAACCCTCTGGAGGTGGAACTTATCAATTACTATGACTGGACTTCCTTCCACCACACCATGACGTATGAGGTCATTACGTAGACGGATAAGAGGTCGGGACTCTGGTGAGAGGGTTAACCAGCATCTATGACTGCACGTTCGACCCAAGTGATCGCAGGCGCTTCTTAACCACGATCAATTAGAAATACCAAAGGCTCCTGCAGAACTGTTGAAGCAGCTCCTGGATGCTTTGGATTATGGCCTGCTTTACTCTCCCAGGTTTGCTGCTCACCTGATCTCTGGTGTGTTGGAGTACAAGACTCTTCTGGACGCGTAAGTACACAATATAAATTAGTCAGTTGTCATACATAACTCTAACCTCATACCAGGAAGTGAGTCCATCAAACATGCATGCTACAGTTCATTAAAGCTAGAGCAGCTGATCCTGAAAAAGAAGGAACTGAGTTTGATAGACACATCGGCGAAAATGACTGTACGTTCCCCAGGTGACACCAAACTTTAGATTAAATTAGATGTCCTTTATAATGGGGGGTTTTGAAGAGTATGGCACAGTATGGCTTGAATGTTGTGTTACTAATGCACCTCTTCACTTGCCTCCTTTGGTGGGTGCTGGCAACATTCATCGACCAGTACAGAACATCAATGGCAGCTCCCTGCAGCTTTGAAACTATATGTAATTCATGAATGAATTTTAAATCCATACATTCATGTATTATGCCTCCACTGTAGTTACCCTATTTATTGGTTTCAATTATGAACTATTACATTGTAGTACACATTCACACTGCACTTATGATCATCAATAACTGATGACCGCTAAATGCACAGTATACAGTATTACTAATGGGTGGGTAGTTAATGATCAAGTCAGTTGTGTTTGTGAAATCTATTCCCAGCAATAGGTCAGATTAATTAGGTTTGGGAAGACCTGGGCAAAGTACGGCCCGGGGGCCACTAGCAGCCCCTTGCCTTTATTACCAGTCCTCATGAGGTCTGAGCAAAAATTGCTCATTGTTATTTTTAGGTCTTCTATAGACCTAAAATAACTCATGAGTGTATTTTTGCTTCCCTCAGATCTACTTACTATTATGTTGAAATATTAAATTAATAAGAGTAAATTAATAAAAGTACTAACAAATGAACAGTACCTAAAATATAATATACATAGAATACATACAATAAATAGGAATAAAAAGGCTTCATATCTTATATGCTTCAACCACAATTCTGCATGATCTGTATTGACGATTAAATGTATGTAAGCTAAAGTATATATCATTAAATCCTTTTAATTTTACCTTGTTTGGTAATGCTTTACTCACAAAAAAAAAAAAGCGTCCTTCTGTCTTCTGGTGTGAATGTGGCCCCTCAGGGAATTTAATTGCTGGCCCCTGGGGGTAGAGCAAATATTTTCAAGTCTGAGCTAGGCTTATGGAGCTAAGTCATCTCTCAGATACTCAAAGTAGAGCAAGTATTTTTCAGGTTCCAAATGTCCTGCAGGTAGACAATGAAAGAGACTAACTCATGTCATATCACTGGGTCTTCCTGCGTCATACTCAACAGACTAAAAATTAAACTACATCTTTGTGTCTCGGTAGACATGCGCTGCCAGTGGACTACGCTCGGGGTCAGCTGGCAGGAACTCCCCTCTGCATGGAGCAGTACTACCGCCTCTTCACGTCCTACCGACTCCCAGGACACCAGAGAGACACGCTTGTGGCCCAAGAGAGTAGCGTGATGCCAGAACCAGAACACATCATCGTCGCTTGTCGAAACCAGGTCAGACACGCTGACAGAACAATGCAGAGTCTTATCAGTCATGTGACGAAGTCAGCTTCATCATAAACGGGAATGTCTGTATAGTTCACCGTGAGAGTGAATTTTCATAAATGATCTCATGTGACTCAGATCAGTGGTGAACTCTCCTGTTTTAGTGTATTATTCTGACGGAGTAACAGTGTTCATGTCCATCTAATGAGCCAAACAGGGATGGATGAAGTCAGACAAGCTAATGGCACGTCAACAATATCAACTTGATCTGCAGTGATACATATGGGGCTGCTATTACGGACGAATAGATCATCACTCCTGTGTGTCACGCACGGCAATAAGATATTAACTTGAGTAATTAACACCAGTGGAAAATTGACACCAGCTCTCCGTTAAGTTAATTAGCTGGAGTATGTTTGCTGTTCAGATGAAACCGTCGACAGTTATATTATATTATATTATATTAGATTACATTAGATTGCCTTTTTAAGCAAAAATAAATAAAAGTAAAACAAAATCATGCGAACAAAATGCTAAAATTTGCTTTTAGTTGTACTCTTGTTCACAATGTTAACAAATTTAAAGAGAAAATGAGACCATCTATTCAATCAACTTGTGTTTGATGGGCAGTTTTTCGTGCTGGATGTGGTAATCAACTTTCGGCGACTCAACGAAAGAGACCTGCTGACTCAGCTTCAGAGAATCACCAAGATGGCAGACGGCGACGAGGAAAAGCAGCCACCTGTCGGCCTCCTCACCTCAGACGGCCGGACAGAGTGGGCCGTGTCGCGCAGCGTGCTTATGAGAGGTGAGCTCGAATGATGGGGTCTAGCGGTTCATATTCCATTGATTGTTTTCTTATTTCCTGCCTCAGAGTCGACCAACAGGGACTCCTTGGACATGATCGAGCGTTGTCTGTGTTTGGTGTGTCTGGATGACTCCTGTGGGGCGGAGCTTAGCGAGACCACGCGGGCTACGATGATGCTGCATGGAGGTGGAGTTGCCAAAAATGGGGGTAACCGCTGGTACGACAAGCCCATGCAGGTGAGGGGGCCAATCTGGTGCTGGTCTTAAGAGACAAACACAATAGGAATAGTGATCTGAACTGTCTATACTGTATCCAGATAAACTAGACCAACTTTGTGAAGGGGAACATTTGGGGATGTTGTTGTGCCTGCAGCCATATGGTCGCGCAAATACATCTGGTACATTAAGAACTTAATGTGCTGAAAATTATCCTTAAGATTAAGACTGGCAGTATTCACGCAGGAAAGAAAGACATTTCTAGCAGCTCAAATGATTCCATGCTTATTGATACATAAATACAGATACTTTTCCAGAAGCCGGGATTGAACTCAGCCTTGTGTTTTAGCACAGTATGTGATCTAGACTTTCCCTCTGAAAATAGCGTGACTGTGTCAGTTAGTCGTAGGAGCAGGTGGCTGCTGCGGAGTCGTTTGTGAACATTCGCCGTTCGAAGGAATCGTCCTGGTGCAGTGTACAGAGTATCTGCTCAAATACATGTAAGAGCATAACACTGGAAATACATGAATTGCTGAAGACACCTGTCACATAGGTTTATTCTGCATCCTAGGATTGGCAGCCCGTCGAAGCTGGTCAGGGCAGCAAGTGTGAGTGAACTCCCAGCACCGAGGAGACTTCGCTGGAAGTGCACACCAGAAATTCACAAACTTCTCAACTCCTCAGCTGAAAAACTTCAGAGGTATGACTTAGAAATACTTAGAATAATATAGTATAATGGGGTCAACATTCAACTTGTGGAATCAAAATGCCCATGAGCTTTTGCCCTCTCTGGCCAGGCTGGTTAAGAATCTGGACATGAACGTCTATAAGTTCTGCGACTATGGCAAGGAGTTCATCAAGAAGCAGAAGATGAGTCCAGATGCCTACATGCAGGTGGCTCTTCAGCTGGCTTACTACAGGTAAGAAGAAAGCTGCGGTGCAACCAACTGCACTAGCAGAAAAACCATTCCACCTTCGTCCCTCTAGATGTCATGGGAGGCCAGTTTCCACCTACGAGAGCGCCTCTATCAGAAGATTTAAGCAAGGCAGAGTGGACAACATCCGGTCTGCCACACCAGAAGCCTTGGACTTTGTCAGAGCGATGAGTGGCGAGAAATTAGGAGCATGTGTACGGTGTCAAGTGATCTTAAACAGAGTTTGCAGTTTTCATTTGTGTAAATGTAGACTGTGACTTAACAGGGCACAGAGAAGATGGAGAAGCTAAAAGGCGCCATCACAGCTCAAACCAAGTACACTATTCTGGTGAGAGACCCCACTATTACTGTCATTTCCAATGATGTGGTTTTGATGACATCATACGAACTGAACCTTTAACAAAATTGAGTTGTGTGCAGAAGCGTGTGTGAATCTTTCCCTTCACCAAGATGAGATTTTGTTTTCACGTCTAATACGAGTGCCATCAAACCAGCAAGCATCTGTGGTTGAGCAAACTCAATAGAGCACCGAAATGATTCACTTCATTTCAGGCCATCACCGGGATGGCGATTGATAATCATCTACTGGGATTGCGTGAACTTGCTGCAGAGCTCAAGATGGAGAAGCCAGAGATGTTTGCAGACGAAGCCTATCGGATCAGTAATCAGTTCATCCTCTCCACAAGCCAGGTATGAATCTGTTGCGTGCTAATCTCAACAGCCTGATGGAGCATCTCACGACTCTCGCAGGTCCCCACTACAGTCGAGATGTTCTGCTGTTACGGACCTGTGGTGCCGAATGGATACGGAGCGTGCTACAACCCCCAGGCAGACCACATTATCTTCTGCGTGTCGAGCTTCCGCGAGAGTCCGGAGACATGTTCAGCCGAGTTTGTCAAGTGTCTGGTGCAGGGGCTGAGGGATATGAGGGATTTATGTGATAAATACAACACCATCTCCAGTCCAGCCAAGCAGAGACCAGCTCAGACGCTGGAGAGCCACACACAAACGGGCAGGAAGTGGCAGAGCAAAGCACAGCCGTCTAATCCCACCAAGAACCTGCAGACGCCGCCACAAGTCCTGATGAGGACTCCAGACCAGACTCAAGTGGAAGCTCACACACAAACAAACTTGACAAAGGGAGGCATCCAAGCATGGAAAAACGGAAATGAAATATAGGAGTAGGAATGTTTTTCAAAGTCTGGTAAGAACCTGAAGTGGATGGAGCAGAAATAAAATCCCAAGGAACAGTTTCACTGCAGAGTATGATGAGATGGATTATGAAAATTAAATAGTTCAATTTCAGGGAACAGTGAGAAATAAGAAGAGAAGTAGTGATGAGTGACAAAATGAAAACCTTATTATGGGATCAAAGTTTAAATGATAGGAAAGAAGCTGTGGAAGAAATCCTAACTAAGCTATGCAACAATGGACGCATCTATTAAGCTACATTCAACATGAGCAAGACAAAATTATGCGTCATTACTAGGTTAGATGCCAGATTAATTCTTGTGGATGTTTTAAAATCTATATTAAAACCAAAGCCACCTACGTCACCTGATAACTGAAGTGTCGTGTAACAACCAGTGTGTATCAATGTTTTTGTGTGTTTTTTTGCTTATTCACCTGCAGAGGGCCCTAAAATGAACCAGACGGTAATTTGACGTGTTATTGTAGTGTTTTCTAATTTTCAGGTGCTTCAGGGAGATACAACCGTGTCACCTGTGTCACCAGAAGAGCAAACTGTACTGTACTGTAGAAGTCATTGTTATTTTGCACCAAATAGAAATGTATCAGGCTTTGATTTGTTTATCTGGCCGTGGTCAGTGTGTTCTCGTTTGCTTCCAGTGACAGACACACACTTGTTACCCGTGTGCCTGTCAACCAGGGTAAAGTAGGTGTCATGTGACTATGATGATGAGTGACAGATACTCTCGTGATGTGTCAACATGTAAATTGCACGCTGCTATCAGAGATAGATGATGCGACGTCTTAAACCCACCTCTTCCTGAATCATCTGTTCCCAAAGTGTATTTCTGTCGACTATCATTGCACACACTAGTAGAATGAGTAAAGAGAAACATATTTATTTGATTTAAATTTCATAAATGACATGTATTTGTAAATGATTATGCAGAGTATTTGTTTTTTATTTTTGCATCATACAGCTAAGCGTGAATGTATATCATAAGAGAGGTGTTTTCAATGTGAAAAAAATAATCTGAAAGGTGTAATAAATATGAATATAAGGACAACATTTTTTGACATTTTTGCTTTCATATTAATGGAAGACAGAAGTAATTCATTTCACATTCACGATATAGTACCATGGTCATTGATAACATGAGTGGCATGTAAAAGTGCTATTAATATGTTAGACATATTTCTTATTTATATGTATAGATTTAAATCATCACTTAACTTATCACTTGCGAGTTGGCAGGTTGAAGACGTCGCTCCGCAGCTCAAATAATCTGGCAAATTTAGCAGACTCTCATTTGCACCCACAATGGAGCAGTTATCACTCGGCTTGGGCTTCTGTCTATTCCACTATTGTCTCCTCTGATCTGCTGGAAAACACTAAACAAAGATGTCATCACAGGTGTTGGAAATACTGTACTTCAAAACAAAGACATCAAGTGCCAAGCATACAAAACTTCAAATTAAAGGATGTAGTACAAATGAAAACATCATTATTGTGCTTATATGGCTTCTTCTTTAACTTTTTATGATAAAGAAAATCTTGAATACATTGAGAACCGTGATAAGCATTATTTTAAACAAATTAAAACTTAGCAACTGAATTGGTATCTGTATCTGAATTTGTTTGTGATAACTAACACATTTGTATAGTTGACTTTTATACAACGGAGTCCATGTCCAGTCCAATGAACCAGTCCACATATGGAGTGGACCAAAAGCTAAATTTAAACAACTTAACTATTTTCAAGTTAACTCTCTCTCTCCGGTTCGTAGGAGGGAAGAGGGTTAGGGCCAATAAAAAAAGGTGGCCACACTTTAAAGTCTGACTATTATACGGTAATTCTTAATTTAATCTCAAAACTCACTTTCATCTCATAATTCTGAATTATTATTATTATTATTTAATCTCATAGTTCTCACTTAAATCTCAGAAGTCTTTTTTTCTTCTTGTTCTTCACTCTGCTCTTGCATAAATTTGCTCACAATTAAAAAGGTTTGTTTTGAACCTTGTGAAGAGTTGGCATAACAAAAAGTACTGTACATGGAGGATTCCAAAAAAACATCAAGATACCTTGTGGACATTTCACAATATATATTATGCTTGAAGGTTTTTTGCTCAAGATGTCTGCACAGAAGAACTACCTGACACTGAAAAAAACTACAAATTTGAGCCCAGTTGAACTTTCTATGCACAACAGAAACGTTTATACCCCGCGTGTTCAAAGCTCAGTCCATTGCTGTATATTTAAAATCCAATTCATGCACAACAAAGCTCAGCTCAACATTATCACCTAATGCTGAAATTCATAAGTCAATCTGCTCCATATTCATATTATTCAGTTTTATTAAAACTGTATTTGAATTCTCTTTCAATCGCCGGGATGCAAGTGCAAAAGGTAAGACATAAAGTGGGGAGAAGGAGGGGAGACTACTGACAGCATTTCTTAAAAGATTACTCAATCGTCGAGGGAATTCATTACAAAGAAGCTTCAACATTCCCCGGGATGAATCCAAAGCTTTGCCGTGTCCAAGTGTTGTTCTCAATCTCCAAAGACGAATCGGCGCCTTATGCCCAAAATATGAACGGCGGCGGGAGTCTCTGTGCCAGCTGGCTCACGTCATCTGATTTAGTGAAGTGTGACAGTAAACACTGACTCATTCACCGGCAGAGAGGAACTCCAAACCAAAACCTACTGAAGTGCTCAGGAGCAGTTGTGCCACCTCTCAGTTTTATATTCTCCATTTGGACATTTCTTTCACAGCCCTCACTTTAAAATCCTGAAAATGAAACGTGCATCTTAAACAGTCATTACTACATAGCACATTCAATTCAACTGATTAATGATGGTCGTGGAAGACGACATCCCTCTCATGACATCCCCATGAGACAGAAGCAAAGTAGCAGCTCTCTGATGCATGACTTCACCCCTCGACAATAGCGACGTCACCTTCTGTTATTTAGCTGCAGTCCACTGATCGTTAAAGGTCAGCAGCAGATGACGCTAACAGCACTATTTCATCTACCCACAGTGACTTTTCAGATGTCACCCTTATCAAAAAGACGTTTATTCAAATGTATGAGAATTGTTATTTTATACTAAAATATGAGGAAATAGCTCTAAGTTATTTCATACAAAAATATGGGGAAATAAAAAAAAATAGAAAAAGTTTTAAATTAAACCTATGCATAATTATAAGTTTACTACTGAGATACTACATTTGAAATACTACATAAGTAGCACACTGAAGTATACTTGTACCTATACTCATATACTGCTTTTTTCAAGTATATTACTGAGGCGATCCCGAAGAAAACTGTGCAAAGGATCATGGGAGTGTGCAACCCTCTGCTGTCAACATAGGCGGTATATACTGTCATCTTTAGTCATTAGTTGCAGATGTAATAGGATGATAAGTATAAGTATGGCCAACTGTACACACCTGAGAGGTAAATGTGTACTCAATGGGATAATGTACGCGTTCAACAGAGTTTTTGACTATAAAAAGTGGCGACTTTAAATACACGTTGATTATTATAAATGTGTATATACAGAGTACACTAGTAGTGTAATTCTTGTATACCTGTAAGTATACCTGAAAGTATACATTATTAGACTCAAAATATTCCAATTTAGTCCAAAGAAGTATAAAATTTGTATAATTTCTAGAACACTACAAGTATATGGTTTGGAGTACACTTATAGAGCAAGTATACTCAATTAAATGAACTTCAAGTATAAAAGTTTTTGCTAAGGGAGACGTCTCAAATTGAGACCTATCTGCTTAAGATTAGGAAGTCATCGTAACAACATGGTCTTCAAGAAGACAAAAAAACTGCCCAAAAACTGAACTGCCCCATCCCGGTTTCATAAGTCAGTGGAACACCCTCAGATTAAAAGCTGTGTCAATAAATTTCTTGAGCTCATTGAGGTGTGTTGATTTGTTTCCTGTCGCTGGAGCAGCAGCCGGACCTCTTCCGACATACCTGGGAAATACAGAAATATTTATGGAACCCTCCATATACTGTATATCCTCTGTAATATAAATGACAGTCTAAAAATGAAATGGAATACCAAACAGGTTTCTTGTTGTCCACCAGGGTGAGAAAGCGTGGCCTAACATAGTCGTAGTAGCCCATGTTCTTGTGTTCCTCCTGACACCACACCAGCTCTGCGTTAGTGTATTTCTCAACTTGCTCTCGAACCAGGTCAAATGGGAATGGAGAGATCTGCGCCACAAATAAACACCCCTTACTGTGAAAATACTTTGAGACAGCTGTGTGTGAATAATCACCTGTTCAAGTCTGATGAGCGCGACGTCTTCGTCCAGATTCCGCTGTTTCCGCTCTTTGGCCAGTTCGTAGTAAACTTTTCCGGTGCAGAAAATTATTCTTTTCACATGACTATGATCTTGAGTTCTACTGTCTGGTATCAGCCTCTTAAATCTTGTGCCTGGGGACATTTAACGCAGTCAGTTTCCCGGTAACGTCATGACACATGGATCCAATGTCAAACACACCTTCAGTCAGATCATCAAAACTGGACCTCGCATCTGGGTGCCTCAGCAGAGACTTGGGAGTGAAAATAATCAGCTGCAGAATGGAGAGATTCAGCTTAACAAACACAACAGATTGCAACCATCCTCCAAATCTTCAGTGAGTTAATTTGTAGCTGTCGTATAATACGCAACACTGGCGGTAGGAAAAATACAAAATAAAAAAACATTCCTTTAACAATCAAATAAACAAAAACCCTTCTGATTCAGTCAACCAAGGCCACACTACTCCACAAAAAATGTTCCCCTGTTGGTACCCATGCTAATTTGCTCAGGAAGTCATTTTCTCATGCTCCACAAAGCGTTGCATTTATGTGCGCCGAGGGATCACTTAAGATATTCACTCTGCCTGAAAACCGAAGAAGCTTCTATTATGACAAAAACTTTTTGACACTATTCTGATTTAGGATATAAAGGCTTGAGGTGTACTGTATATGAGTGGTACTACTGATGTTGAAGCAGCAGCAGGATTATAAAAATAATACAAGGATATGTGTCCATCCTGTGTGGCATTCAGACTTCAAATGAATGCCTCATAATGCAAAACCTCTGAACAACTTTCTTTAATATAGTAGCAGACATTCATCAACAGACCGAGCAGCCATAATAACAAATACAAAATTTAACTCAAAACTGGGTCATAAATCAATATAAGTGATCTGTTTATCTATAACAAAGCTCGGTAAGCTTGTGGATCATCTGTTGACCACAGTTTGAAACACTTTAGATCATATAAATGACAATATTGACAACAAAATGAATAGATATAAGGTACTTTAGCTGGAGTTCTATTTTGAGGGAAAATATTCCTGCAGTCTTGAACTCGGCGAAGTCAGATGAAAGATTTCCAGAAAAATCTAATCACAGATGCAACATTATTCATGGAGTTGTGAGCCTTACTGGCTTCCTGAACGGCAGCAGAATCTGTCGTCTGAGCACATGACAGTAGTTGGCAGGCGTGGAGCAGTTCACCACAATCCAGTTACACTCAAGCAGCTGCCGGACTTCGAAGTCTCCGCTGCATTCCTTAATAGAGGAAGGAAGCATTAAACAAGTTGATACATTTTTTTCAAATTCATCCCATGGCAGTCATCCCTGCACAGCAATGACACACATGCACAGACACCCATACATCCCAAAGGGGGCGTTAATCTCTAATAGGTGGATCAATATCCCATCTGTGGATTAATTTGGTCAGACACTGCTGAGTCAGCAGGCTGTAGGCCCCACTCTGACTGAAATGCTTCACCTCTTCATGCTGGATATCAACACCTTTATGTCGTAAAGCAGAGAGTTTTTAGCTGCAGAGGACATGCAATAATCATTTGTGTCTTACAGTAAGTGGTCTTGGTGGTAGAGATGCCAGATCAGCAAGAAGTGTCGTTTAACATGTGAAGTCATTTGAAATCAAAGTTACTTTCCTTTTATCAATGCTGGAACAGCTTAAATGGACTCACCGGGAAGTGATCCGGGTCATCATTGCTCATCTGCAGGAAGCGCTCGGGCCGAGCTGATGAATGTTCGGGACCCTGAGGGAAAATTAAAACAGATATACACAGTCAGTTAAGTAATGCCAAATCCAAAGATGAAAGCAGGTTTCATCTCTTCACATAAATATCTCTTAGTTCATCTGGACAATTTATTTTCATTTGCGTTGAATATCACTGTCACGAAGATTCATTTATAAATGATTTTCTAACCATTCCTTCCATCCCATGTGGCAAGAGCAGGACGATGCCGTTGTTACGAACCCACTTGGCCTGACCCGAGCTGATGAACTGGTCGATGATACACTGGGCAGTGTTGTGGAAGTCACCAAACTGGGCTTCCCAGAGAACCAGAGCGTTCGGACTGGCCATAGCAAACCCCAGCTCAAAACCTAAAACCACACAGAGTTGAAACAAAAAAATAGAAATAAAAAGATATAGAATTGTTTCATTCTTACCAAGAACTCCATATTCTGATAAAGAGCTGTTGCATACGGTGTAAAGAGCCTGGTGGTCCCAAAGGTGGTTCATGGGTACACAGGTACGTTTGTCTACCCTCTGATCATGCAGAACATGATGTCGGTGGCTGCAATGAAACTATATCCATTATCATGATAGTCTTCTTTTGCCTTCCAGAAAAAAAATTAAAATGTCAATCCTTCGTGCCTCATACAGACATATATATACTTTCAGCAAAGTTCTTCAAGGAAGAGTGGCCTGCTATTCTCTCTCAGTCAGTGTGAGGTTCAACTCGAGCTGATAAGAGAAGCCAACCGTTAACAAGTTCTCCCAGTGTACCAAGTGGAATTCAAAACCGAAAGCGACAATCACTTTAAGCCCTTCAAATCACTCTAATGACATACACATGCGAGTACTAGAGTAACACACAAGGTTATGTAACAATAGCCAGGCGGAGGAACTGCAGGAATCAGCGAAAGCTATAGAGATCTATCTGAAACGGTATATAGCGTGTTTCCCCCAAGACGAGACCTAGTTCCAAATGAAAGCCTGTGACTAAAGGCACCACTAATTACAGACCATTTAGATCATGTGATTTATAATTGCATTGTTTGATCCTTGCTCTATATTTGTGGGAATATTAATTCCCATTCTTTGGAGAAAAGGGAAACCAAGAGGAGATTTCATTCATCAAGGAAATATTTGAGTCATATATAGCAGCGCAGCCACTTTGACTTCCATACTTCGGTGTTTCATATCTGCATACGACAACATAAATACCTGGTGGGGAATAATAGGAAACAAAACTGGTAAAACTCAAACCAACAAATGGTAAGGAAGCCTGCCGATGACCGAATCCATCCAAGCGTAACACACCAATATGCTCAGCTTTTGAAGTCTTTGAAGGAAATCACAGAAGTGGGGGATGAAGGAAGAAGAGAAGAGATAAGCCACATGTCGGTGGAATAAGTGGAATGTCCTATTACCCAATTATTATCGTTTCCTGTTTGTGTCTGTTTATAAACTTACATGGAAAATAGTGTCAAGGTTGGGATCCATCTTGTTACTGCAATATTTTAATTTTAAACAACTTTAAACAATGACAATTGCAGGTTCAGTTGTGGATTTGAAGGTTTTAGTTCACATAGATGTCTATTGATGAGATGCTGCGTATTGCTGTGTGATAATAAAATATATTACAGTTAAAGTAATGGGCAGCGACTGTCATAAATATTGGTAAACAAAACATTTTAATTGCATTCATAGACAAACTCAAGCATCTTTCAGCTCAGCACTGCACCTGAGCCGCCCTTGGGGAAGGCAAATGTGATTTGTAAAAAAAAGAAAAAAAAAGATCCCTGTATCCATTGGTTAGTTAATGTGATGTATGTCACTGTTATCTTAAAGAGAGGGAGGGGCGGTGTCAGTGGGGATGGGCTGAAGCAGAAATGACACGGGACAGATGAGACAGGAGCAGTGAGAGGGGAGCTGGTTTTAGTTCATGTGTCACTCGCTTCCTCTCTACCGTGACAGCACCATGTGGTTTTTACAGATCCCAGGTGGGTTGATTTTCTGTTTGACAGACTGCATGTGCGTCTAAACACCATCAATGATCGATGATTAAATTAACAGTTCCAGTGATAGTGGTTCTGTCCGGCTTTTTCTGAATTTAAATCCAAACCTAAATACAGATGACACCTTGACACAGCCATAAATTCTAGGCACATTATGCAGGCATTGTTCATACCTACTGTACATACAAAGCAATTTTGTATGCATGACAAATATTTCAATTCCAGTTTCACTCAAGTTTCACTGCCCTAATACAGCAGACATAGATCACCATATACGCAGCACGTCACTAAACCAAGAACATTTCAATTTCTTTTTTTTTATTTCAAACAAACAAAAACGTACCTAAAAGTGCCTCTTTCTACATCTTGCCCACTGAGTCGAACATGCATCCCTTCATTTAAGAGTGAGCCAAAAGCCATGTACTCTCCCAGAGCCCAGTCCATCTGACGCTTCTTCACCAAGTCGGCTCGGCCTTTCAGAATACGTGAAACACCTGGTGGAGACAAACACATCATGAGCATTTCATGAGACTTTCATATCAAAGCATGAACTCCATACTTGGACAAACCTATATGTTTCGTATTTACCATTAGAATTTAACTCACCAGGATGTATTTTAAAGTCTTCAAGAGGAACATCACTGGCTCTCTCGCCAATATGCTGCAGAATCTCCTCATCTAAGCCTGTCGGGGGACAGCTCAGGCTTTTGGGCTCGCCCTCGGCTGTAAAGAAATCTACAGGGGAGGAAGGCATCACTTAACCTAAAGTTTTCATTGAACTGAAGAAATGAAAAGCAAGCCAACCTGCCCATGGAGAGTCAAGCCAGTGTCTGATGTGTAAGATCTTCTCATCCTTGGAGCTGGTGTATGCTTCCTCACATATTTTGTCATATTTGGCCACTTCTTCCTGTACACACATACATTTAGAAGAATATAACTATCAAAATCAAAATGTTTGATTTACTTGTATGTATGTAGATGCACTGTATATAGAGTGTAATTTTGGATTCCATGACTACACTGGTTGGGGCAAAAGGAGAGTTGCACCGATAACTCATAAAACACTCAACACTATTCAGTGAGTTAGAGATCAGGTGATTGAACTGTGCCAGTAAATTGAAAGTCAAATACAGCAATTCAAAAGCCACATAATTCCCACAGGCTGGGAACCAAAAATAAGCAGCAGCAGCCAATATGCAGTTTATTTAACAGGTTGCATGAATTTACAAACCTCAAACTCCTGAAGTGTCACCACTCCCTCCGCAATCAGCATGTCAGAGTATTTTTTCAAGATGTGCTCCTGCTGACAGACCCGTTTATACATGAGTGGCTGAGTAAACATGGGTTCGTCCATTTCATTGTGGCCAAACCTTCTGTAGCAAACCTGGGAGAGACATGTCTGAGTGAACTGATATGCAAATGAGGATGCAAATGAAAGAACGCAAGCGATAAAATACACAATTGTTAAGAAATATTTTCTTCAGTATCTTTCATCCTTTTACATAAGTTATGCTTACTTCCACTCAGGAATTATTCTAGTTAGTATTCATAAATGTTGAGGGTTAGGGTTGGGCTCTGACTGTGACTAACCAAGTCGATGACCACATCCTTGTTGAAGGTGGACCTCCACTCTGCAGCCACACGACACACATAGATGACAGCCTCAGGGTCGTCTGCATTCACATGAAAGATGGGTGCGTTTACAACTCGAGCCACATCAGTTGGATGATGAGACGAGCGGGCCACTCGTGGATCTGTGGTGAAGCCAATCTGCGTAGCAAAGCAAGGCTTAAAATGTATTTTAAAAATAGGCTAACCACAGTAGATAAGAGTTCAGTGGGGATCATACCTGATTGTTGACCACCACATGGATCGTGCCATGAGTGGTGTAAGAAGGGAGTTCGCTGAGGTGGAAAGTTTCATAAACAACTCCTTGACCCACAAAAGCGGCATCACCGTGCATCAAAATGGACATCACCTATAACATCAGTAGATTCAAGTCATTATCATTTCATTTGGGAAATTCTATTCCATCACATAAGCATCTTTGCTAACAACACTCATATAAGACCAACAATCCCAAACTCAGCGCAGTACAAATGGCAGACATGAAAGACAACCCACTCAACCTAGCAATGTTAGCTTCACCTTCATTCCACGTGAGTCTCCTCTATAGAACTGCTCAGCTTTAGTCTTTCCCTGGACCACAGGATCCACCGCCTCCAGGTGGGACGGGTTTGCCATGAGTGATAGGGTGACGTTCTTATTTGTCTCACGGTTTATTCTTTCATGGTACATACCAAGATGGTATTTGACATCCCCGGAACCCTAAAAGGTGGATAAGACATCACACAAAGAACATTTGCACAGCTACGTATTTCAAACATTAGCATCATTACCTCATCAGCCGCCTCTAGTTTGGGGTCAAACTGGCAGAAGATCTGGTCCAGATCCTTACGAATCACATTAGCCAAAACGTTAAGGCGACCCCTAAAAATTGTAAATGCATGTAAATAACATAAAGTAAAGCAATGAATGGGTGAAAATTACCGATGCGGCATTCCCATTATGACGCTGTCTATGCCAGCTGCACTCGAGGTGTCGATGATGGTTTTTAAAGCTGGGATGAGAACCTCACAGCCTTCCAGGCCAAAACGTTTTTCCGATGACCACTTCCGAGCCAGGAAATCTTCAAACCTAAAAGTTGCACATTTCAGAGGTTGATCCATCAGTAGAGCCTTCTGGCTACTTCAGCACCTCAAGATCTAACTGCGAGAACACAACTTAAGTTTTGGGTCTCATCTTTTACTCTGAAATTGTGAAGACAGACTCTGCAGAAACTATACATTCTCTTCATTTAACAAGCTCATACTCTCTAACCGAAGCCGCTCACCTTTAACCTGACATTAACTTGGAAGTCCTGACCGACAGCACGACTGACCATTTTCTGCACAGTATATGTGATAGAGACAACTCGGCACCCTTAGAACTATGGGCTGCTTTATACGACGAATCAATCTGAATTATTAGAAATCAAGAGCCCACAAAACTGCTTCACAAAATACAGCTGTGCTCAGAAGTTAATATCCATAACTGTCTTCTAAAGTGATTCATGAAGATTAATAAATGAGCAGATGCGGAAACTCAGCTCATGTGACTCATCCCAAAATATGAAGTGCAAGTTTGTCATCTCAGCCCTGCGATATAAAACCATTATTCATAATCTCATGAGGACATTAATTCATCGCTGACCGTGTAGATCGGATCAGACGGGCGAGCAGAGTTCTCTTCTCAGCGTTTGTAAACTGCATGATTCCGGGGCTCTCAAATTTTTGCCGAATCCACTGACACTGCTCCACGTTGTTGATGAACATGAACTCGACACCTATGTGTCCACAATAGGCTGTCTGAAAGTAAATGAGGACGACAGTCAAAGTCTCATTATCGATGAGTGTTAAAGAGGCCAGTACCTCCAGCCTGCGAATGACCTCTCGGAGCGGTAGAGTGGTCTCCCCTCCACCAATGAATGATGTAGCTGGGAGTTGAAAGCTTCTCTCCAAGTCTCCTTCATCGAGCCCATAAAGACCTTCAAATAAAAGTCAGTGTTAACGTCGGTGCACTGAAGACTTCATTCTGGAGGTCTCTGGTCGAGGACAATTTGATATTTGGCATTTGATCCTGGATTGACAGCTTTCATCTGTGGAGTCAGGATGAGCGGTAGGTGCCTCCCTGGACCGGACACCAATCATTGTTTGGACTGTGGGAAGAAATATGTAACTATCTCGAACCGAAAGCTTTGGCTACACTTTAGAATAGGGAACATACATTATCATGAATAAACTGCCATCCTTATGTTTATTATCAGCATATTAGCTGGTAACGTAATGAACATATTTTCCTCTGGAATGGTCACTGAAAGTTCTCTCTTATAAAACACCAAAATCACTGATTATACGCTACTAGATTTTTTTGATTGCCCTGTGTACTTTTAATGAGGAAAGTTCAATGCAATAAAATATTTCAGGGACTGCATCTGGGTAGACTGTAAACTCACAAAATAAATGTTGCTGCTTTTAATAACAAATGTCACATGACCGTATTACACTGTAGTTAAAGCACAAGCAGAATCAAGTCGCCAAAAACCCAGTACGGTGTCAACAACAACAAACAAAGGGCATGCAGAGTCAAAAGACCTCATGATGAACATGACTGTGGGGGACCTTTACAACATTTGGAAAGTGTGCTTGATGCGGATGCAGTATGTGAGCTGGTATTGATTGAATGAGGAATCACATCAGTGTCTTTCTTATTTGTCTTCATGCTGACAAAACCCACCTGAGAGCTGCTCAGGCTCATGGTAACAAGCTGCATAAGAGGAGACAGGTGCAAATCACATTAAGAAGACAGCAAAGACAAACTGAACCAGGAATAGACCTACAGACTATGCGCTGACCAAATAAGAGGACACAGCTACTGTCATTAGCTTTCATTAAGAAGCAATACGCCTGGTGACAAAACATGACGCAGTGACCTGACACACACTGATCGCCAATATCTGGCAGTGTCTCCTTTACCTGCCTTTACTTAAGACGTTAACTTTCCCATGTCTTCACAGACTCTCAGACCACTGAGTGAGGAGATTAGCGTTAAGCCTACTTCTGAGACTGAGTGCAGGTCTCTGATAGAGAAGTGCCACTAGGGTCCGAGAGGTTACATCACAATGCCTGTTCCATGGACATGCACATGAATGTACAGTACAAATCATGCACAGCAATTATTCCATCATTATCTAAATACGAGTTGCCAGAGAAGCTTTTGAAGTGTGTGAGAAAAGGGTGGTTAAAGAGGATAATCCTTCACATGGAGCAGAATCAGGGGTTAATAGAAAGGAGGACATCCATAGGTCATCTGCAGATAAATACTCCCACCAAAAATAAGAGAGAGCTACAGCAGAAATGTATGCAGCGAAACTGACCACGGTTAATCAGACAAACTGTCATGGCTCCGGTTCCAGGCTCAGAGTCCTGGTTTTGCTTCTCTCCCTCTGCTCCTTTGGCACACGGCTGGAGCCCATTACACCCTGATTACTGTCTTCAAAAACACCTGGGCTCCAGCAACGTGTGCCAGATCGTTGTGTCTTTGTTTCCTGCCACTTCTCCTAGTCCCTGTGTGTCTCCACGTTCCCTGTGGTGATTCCTGTGATTTTGGACTCCTCTCGATCCCCTGTGGTAACTCCCGGTTCTCGCGTCTCTCCCTGTGTTCGGCTTCTGCGGTTCTCGTGTCTCTCCCTGTGTTTGGCTTCTGCGGTTCTTGTGTCGCTCTCCCTGTGTTCGGCTTTTACTTCTGTGCGCTTGCTAGTTCTTTTGTTACATTGTTTAACCCTGCTATCCTGAGTTAGTGTTTTTGGTTTCTTGCTATTTGCCGCGTGTTCCTTGGTTTTCTTTTGTAGTTTATTCTCGGTTTCATTTGTGATTTAAGTTCTTTTAACTCCCGGTTCGGTGACGCTTTCTGTTTTGACTTTTTACTAATTTTTGTGCACTTCTGTTAGTTTCATTACTGTTTTTACACTCTGCGTTTGCTCTGTTTCTTCCTGGTTCGGTGACGCTTTCTGTTCTATTTTAGTTTGTTTAACTATTAAATATTATTTATAATTCCCTCCTGCCTCCTGTGCCTATAACCACTTGCACTTGGGTCCTACACCACGTCCTCCTACGTGGCTTTAGCTCCCTCGTCCCTTCGTCCTGTGACAGAAACGATCTGGCCATTAACATGGACCCAGCAGTGGTGAAAGGCTGGCAGGAGGAACTAGACGCTCAGGCCACCAGTATAGGTAATATGGAGAGGATGACTCTGTCCATTTTTGAGATGTTGGACTCCATGTCTGAGGCGGTCACGCGGCTTTCCTCCCGCTCTGCTCTGTCCGGTGTTCCACTTGCTTCTTCTGCTCTTCCGTCGGAGCCAATTCTGTCGGTTCCTGCCCGTCATTTTTTTTTTTCCTGACTCTTGTGTTTCCCCGTCTTCGCCTCCCGTGGACACCGGCGCGGCTCTCAAGCCGCCTCCTCCCGTGGTCTCCGGCGCAGCTCTCAAGCCGGCGTCTCCCGTGGTCTCCGGCGCAGCTCTCAAGCCGGCGTCTCCCGTGGTCTCCGGCGCTGCTCTCAAGCCGGCGCCTCCCCTGGTCTCCGGCGCTGCTCTCAAGCCGGCGCCTCCCCTGGTCTCCGGCGCTGCTCTCAAGCCGGCGCCTCCCCTGGTCTCCGGCGCGGCTCCCCAGCCGGCGCCTCCCCTGGTCTCCGGCGCGGCTCCCCAGCCGGGCCGTCTCCTCCCGAGGGCCCCTACGCGGCTCCCGGGCCGTCTCCTCCCGAGGGCCCCTACGCGGCTCCCGGGCCGTCTCCTCCCGAGGGCCCCTACGCGGCTCCCAAGCCGCTGTCTCCTCCCGAGGGCCCCTACGCGGCTCCCAAGCCGCTGTCTCCTCCCGAGGGCCCCTACGCGGCTCCCAAGCCGCTGTCTCCTCCCGAGGGCCCCTACGCGGCTCCCAAGCCGCTGTCTCCTCCCGATGGCCCCTACGCGGCTCCCAAGCCGCTGTCTCCTCCCGACGTCTCCAGCGTGGCTCCCAAGCCGCTGTCTCCTCCCGACGTCTCCAGCGTGGCTCCCAAGCCGCTGTCTCCTCCCGACGTCTCCAGCGTGGCTCCCAAGCCGCTGTCGCCGCGGCCTCCCGACGTCTCCAGCGTGGCTCCCAAGCCGCCGCCGCCGCGGCCTCCCGACGTCTCCAGCGTGGCTCCCAAGCCGCCGCCGCCGCGGCCTCCCGACGTCTCCAGCGTGGCTCCCAAGCCGCCGCCGCCGCGGCCTCCCGACGTCTCCAGCGTGGCTCCCCAGTCGCCGCCGCCGCGGCCTCCCGACGTCTCCAGCGTGGCTCCCAAGCCGCCGCCGCCGCGGCCTCCCGACGTCTCCAGCGTGGCTCCCCAGTCGCCGCCGCCGCGGCCTCCCGACGTCTCCAGCGTGGCTCCCCAGTCGCCGCCGCCGCGGCCTCCCGACGTCTCCAGCGTGGCTCCCCAGTCGCCGCCGCCGCGGCCTCCCGACGTCTCCAGCGTGGCTCCCCAGTCGCCGCCGCCGCGGCCTCCCGACGTCTCCAGCGTGGCTCCCCAGTCGCCGCCGCCGCGGCCTCCCGACGTCTCCAGCGTGGCTCCCCAGTCGCCGCCGCCGCGGCCTCCCGACGTCTCCAGCGTGGCTCCCCAGTCGCCGCCGCCGCGGCCTCCCGACGTCTCCAGCGTGGCTCCCCAGTCGCCGCCGCCGCGGCCTCCCGACGTCTCCAGCGTGGCTCCCCAGTCGCCGCCGCCGCGGCCTCCCGACGTCTCCAGCGTGGCTCCCCAGTCGCCGCCGCCGCGGCCTCCCGACGTCTCCAGCGTGGCTCCCAAGCCGCCGCCGCCGCCTCCCGACGTCTCCAGCGTGGCTCCCAAGCCGCCGCCGCCGCTTCCCGACGTCTCCAGCGTGGCTCCCAAGCCGCCGCCGCCGCTTCCCGACGTCTTCAGCGTGGCTCCCAAGCCGCCGCCGCCGCTTCCCGACGTCCTCAGCGTGGCTCCCAAGCCGCCGCCGCCGCTTCCCGACGTCCTCAGCGTGGCTCCCAAGCCGCCGCCGCGGCCTCCCCACGTCTTCAGCGTGGCTCCCAAGCCGCCGCCGCGGCCTCCCGAAGACGCCAGCCGCAACTTCCCACCCGCCACCTCCCCAGTACCCCAGCTTGTCTTCCGGGTCGCTGCAGCCCGGGGGGGGTACTGTCATGGCTCCGGTTCCAGGCTCAGAGTCCTGGTTTTGCTTCTCTCCCTCTGCTCCTTTGGCACACGGCTGGAGCCCATTACACCCTGATTACTGTCTTCAAAAACACCTGGGCTCCAGCAACGTGTGCCAGATCGTTGTGTCTTTGTTTCCTGCCACTTCTCCTAGTCCCTGTGTGTCTCCACGTTCCCTGTGGTGATTCCTGTGATTTTGGACTCCTCTCGATCCCCTGTGGTAACTCCCGGTTCTCGCGTCTCTCCCTGTGTTCGGCTTCTGCGGTTCTCGTGTCTCTCCCTGTGTTTGGCTTCTGCGGTTCTTGTGTCGCTCTCCCTGTGTTCGGCTTTTACTTCTGTGCGCTTGCTAGTTCTTTTGTTACATTGTTTAACCCTGCTATCCTGAGTTAGTGTTTTTGGTTTCTTGCTATTTGCCGCGTGTTCCTTGGTTTTCTTTTGTAGTTTATTCTCGGTTTCATTTGTGATTTAAGTTCTTTTAACTCCCGGTTCGGTGACGCTTTCTGTTTTGACTTTTTACTAATTTTTGTGCACTTCTGTTAGTTTCATTACTGTTTTTACACTCTGCGTTTGCTCTGTTTCTTCCTGGTTCGGTGACGCTTTCTGTTCTATTTTAGTTTGTTTAACTATTAAATATTATTTATAATTCCCTCCTGCCTCCTGTGCCTATAACCACTTGCACTTGGGTCCTACACCACGTCCTCCTACGTGGCTTTAGCTCCCTCGTCCCTTCGTCCTGTGACACAAACACTAGTCTCTAGTATATCACTAGTAGTAAACACTAGTATATCAACCATTGTGAGAGCTGCAGTTACGCTGTGCAGCTTTAGCAGGAATCACTTCGTAATAGCATTCATTCATTCATGCTTTCATCATTGTTATCTTAATGTATTCACCAATCTTGTGTTTGTAAACAGCAAATGGTTGTGAATGGATAGAGGGGAAAAAAAATTGGTGGCATTCAGTACTTCCATGTACATCAGTACATGAGTTTTGCTTTGTAGGACTCCTGATTTTATAATTTATATCGCTTAATTCAGTAGCAAATACAATGCTTTTGTATAATACAACAACAAATAAAATGTATACAAATTAAGTACATATCAACCCAAATTTATGGAGGTAAAAAACATATCTTTTCTCAATACTGCATCATACATAAATTAACAACAGCCAAACAATTTAAACTCCATGAAAAGTAACTTAAAAAGTGATATAAGCAGTAAGACTAGTTAAGTCCATGATCTACGCAGTTCACCAGATATGTCGGCTTATATTGAAATCAAGACACTTTTCAAACATTTTAGTCATTTTCCATGAGAACCTCTAGAGAAGGAGGAGGAGAAGTAGAGAACTGCAAAAAATTGAACCCCCCCCAAAAAAATCAGTTTTCCTCTAACTGTGGTGACAAATGGTGCCGTTAATAGGGAGGCGCTGAAAGCTGACACTTGACCTACAGTAACTAAATAAATGAGACAGTGCTTTTATGCGAACAGGTTGAGTTTTTGTTCTGAACTGACACAATTATTGAAAGTATAAATTTGTTTTGCTGACTGAACTTAATTAGCGTTTTTCCGTAGTCACATGAAATGTGGTCCATGGAAGGAAGTATGCGCTGTCACACAGTGCTCTTCAAGTTCTACAAAGGGCACATGCAGAACAAATCACAGAAACTACCATTCATGGACAATCTGTATATGACTGTGAGGGAGGAAAACAAAGTGCAGAATGATTCACTCCAGTTGCCTCAAGCTGCAATTGAACCCACAACACTAACTTTGGCTTCCCTTCTAAAACTGACAAACAATGAAGCAGAGTTTACCTAATTTATCAATACTGGTGATCAGGTCTGAGGGAACCAGGTTCGATTCCATGATTCCAAGAGGGTCCAAACGAGCAATATGATGACCACGAATCTACAGGAAGAAGGAAGATCAGCGTCACGGGAAACCGAAGCAGGAGGATTGAGTGTGAAACGTACTTTCAGAACTCTTACAGGAAAACAGGGCTGTCGTGTTTCTGAGCAAACACAGCTTGAGCCGCCAACACTCACTTACAGGTCGAACTCACGAAGGAAAGAGTCCGCTTTGAATGCTTTTGTGTACAAACACACACAAACCCGCCAGGGTTGTATCAAGCTGGGAATAAAAAGAAGCCGTTGCCAAAAGATGGAATTTAATAAATCCCTCGGATCATTTCTGGAATTAATTAGCAAGGAGCACCTGTTTTGTTTAAGTAGTCTCTTTGATATGAGCGCTTTCACCCAGCAACCCAGGGTAAGTGGGTTACAGTAATCTTCCTATTTACATAACCCTTTGCAACGGAAAAACACAAGGACCATAAGTATAAATTTATCGCATTGCTACTTACATGAATTAATGAGAAAGAGTGTGTGTGTTTATTAAGATTGGGGTTTTAAGTAAATCCTCGGTGAAGACGGTGGTGGAGAAGAACCCAACTGTTATCGGCTCTGGACATGCTCTAAATGAACGGTATGTTCATGTTCATATATATATATATATATATATATATATATATATATATGAACATGAACATGAACATACCGTTCATTTAGAGCATGTCCAGAGCCGATAACAGTATATATATATATATATATATATATATGGGAATGAAATACCTGGTAGGCTCTAATGAGCGTGTGCACTGCCAGGTGGTCCTCTACCACTTTCTGTGCCGCTTCTGGTGAGTGGGACAGTGCTCGGCCCTGCAGCAGAGCAGAGGGGCGTCTCCCGCCTGCCTCCACAGACGGACTGGTGGCCTGGAGATGGCGGAAAAAAGCATCCCAGGACTGGAGAACAGGGACACGGACAGATTGAGATGAGAAAAACAAGTTCACAGGAAACATGGACCCATGATTTCCACAGTGGTGTTAGAACTAAACAGTCAAGCTGCTTTGGCATGAGCACCAGATAGACTCCAGTGGGGCACAAAGTCAAGAAATTAGTTGGTTTGTATAGAAAATAGACCTTTGGATATTTGCAAAGATGATGATGAGTGAATCAGAGAGGCGGCGCAAAGACGTTTGTCAACAAGGTTAGTAGTGTTTGGACAGAGGAGAGGCATGTTGGATAAAGAATGAAGGAGATGGAGACCGCAGGAGGAAAGAGACGAAGACAAACAATGAGGTTAACGTCTGCGTTGAATGAGGCATGAAGAGGATAGGTGTGACTAGATTAGATTAATTGGATGCTCAAGACAGGTTAAGGCGGAGAAGGCTAACCTTCGAGTAGACGATGACAGATGACAGAACCAGTTCACACCACAGAGTTTACATAAGTGAGAGTGTCACCTCATGGACATTTTTAGGATCCTTCAGCCAGGATAAGTACATCTCCTCCATGTAACTGGGGCTACTGGTCACAGTTGGCCCAGGATTAGCGCCAGAGATCCACCTTCTCCTCCGATTAAGCATCATTTTGGATTGTGCTTTACATATTTGCATCCATCTATTCCTTTCAACCCATCCGCCTCTTAAGAGAGATGATATTATCCGGAACTGACTCATGACTGAAAAGAGAAAAAACATGTAAAACAACACCAACGAGACAAGAAAAATACATAGCATTTTAATGTATGCTGTGCTATGCGTATACTACGCTATATTCGTGCAAAGTTCGTAGTTTTTTAGAAGTAAAAAATAAACGCAAAAATGTCATTAATTTTTCATTTTTATTCCAAAAGCAACCGTATTACACAATTATGAAAAAGTGCATTTCACAGCTCAACCTGCGCTGCGTTGTTACTGGCAGCTAAAATGCTAATGCTACTCAAGACACCATAATAATGTTGATATTTGTTTTTCGGAAACATTGTAATAGACTGGGTGTTTCTGTATCCTCTTACTGTCGTTGCAGTAGGTTTCAAATCTCGTTAAACAGTGTTTAAAAACGATGACTATTACGTAATATGGAACGCGTAAAAGATGGCGGCAGCTTCACAAGTCCTCGGAATATCGAGTCATATCAGTTTGAAACTTCTGTCCAGGTAATAAAACACTGCTAAATACATATATTCACCTTCAAAGGAAAGCTTTCAGCGCCGTAAGAACAAAGTGGCCTCGTGTCATCAGAAGCGAGAGCATAAATACCGTGACGTAAGGCGACACCTTCTCACCTGTCAGCGCTCCTCTGCTTCTCTGCGCGTTCGCTTCATCTGGGTCACAACTCTGTCAACCTCTAATCCCCGCCTCATAAATCCTCATAATCTGACCTCGCCTGTGTCATTGGTGGGCAAACTCCGGTATAGATCGAATAAATTACATTTACTTTTGGTCGCTTAGGTTGAATTCATGTGTGTTTTGCTCTGCATATTTTCAGATGTGGGGTGACACCGATCCTGGTCCAGTTTGACACGCCCCCAAGTGTCGGTCGGGTGGTCTACAGCAGTTCTGAGATCCATCTGGATGGTGTTTAGAAACGTATTTCTGCTATAAAGCTAAGTCATATTGTTGTTGAAACCGATTCATTCAACAATTTAATTGGACTAGAACCCACAAAATATGCCTGATTTAATTTCGACAACAATTGATGTTTTCAAAACACCTTGGCACCACCTGTCACTTATTTGAGGTCACAGGGCAAGAATCTGGGTGAAAGATGTAAAGCTGCCTGTGTGCCCTGGGTCTGACCTGGGGTCTCTTCCCAGTTGCACACCCAAAACACAGGGAGGAATCCAGGGGTTATCCCGACGAGATTCTTTGCAGTGGACCATTGAAAATAAAGGTACAGTAAGTTTATGGAATGTTGCTGTGTCAGCATTGACTGGGCTCAGAATCAGAATCAGAATTTAATTTAATTTATTGCCATGGTCAGTGGCGAGCCCACCAACTAGGAAAGTGTTTTGGAATAAAGTGCTGACAGACAAAATAAAATAAAATGAAATAAAATAAAATAAACAACAAAGGCTGTTCGCGAATTCAACAGTCTGACGGCCGAGGGGAAGAAGCTGTTCCTGTGACGGGAGGTTTTGGTCTGGATCGACCGTTGCCTTCAGCCAGAGAGAAGAGGGACAAACAGTCCATGTCCAGGGTGAGAAGGGTCGACTCTGATCCGACCTGCACGTCTCTGGGTCCTGGAGACATACAGGTCCTGAAGAGGTGGCAGGCTACTCCAAACGTTACCGTGAAGCTTTGCTCTTTCCATCCACGAGCTCCACTTCCCAACTCGAGTCCTTCGCCTACTGCCAAAGAGATGATGTCCATCCACAGGGCCATAATTAAAGAAGCCAATGAAACTTTTATAAAGGCAGGACGTGGGTCGTTTGCGGAAGTGCTTTCAGATTGATGGGCCCCAGCTTGAGTGGGTTAAACAGTAAAATAATTGGCCCTTCCAGGCTCTCCACTTCCCCTCCATATCTCCTCATCGTCTAGATTCCCATCACTCATTTTTGCTGGCACAGAGATGACCAAGATTATCAATCACACACAGCATAAGGGAAAATGAGATGGATGGGAATTTTTTTTTTTAATTCCCACAAAACCAAGCCATAGCTAGGGTCAAAAACTTGCTTTTTTTTTTTTTTTAACTTTGTCCAGTTTAGCTCAAATACTTAGAATCGTTCAGCAATCCTCCAAAACACAAGAGCACTTTTGTTGTTGTGAGCCGTTTCCTAGGTGACCAGGGGAAGGCAGGGTCAGGCAATTATGAACTGAAATGCCATTTTGTTGTTGTGACTCTTTTGCTTGACAAAGATGGAGCGAAGACCATTTTCTTCGTGGCATTTTATTAATAGTGTTCATCGACGAAAAGACCTGCGCCGCCGGGCAACACCTCGACCTCGCTCCTCGATTACATCCAGTTAAGAATCATTTCATCACCACGTGGAAACAAAACTGACCCAGGCGTGCGAGGAGGACTTGAATTTTTTTTAAAGCCATGTTCATGACATAAAATCAAGCTGCTATTTTTATTCATTTCTAGCAAAAATTCTTGAAAAATTCAAGTGGACTCAGGTAGGTTGGGCTCAGTGCAGCGATGGGGAGAAGCAGATAGCATGTAATCCACTTAGCATGACAAAGCAGGACACACTTTATGGAATTCCACGTCAGTGGGTCATTTCGGAGCCGCGAGCCATCTGATAAAGCTTGTTTGAAGGCGAAATTCAATTTCCTCGATGGTTACACAGGTGATTACCAAAATCAATCATTAAATAATGTATGATTTTATTACCTCAAATGTGATGCCAAGACAGATTTAAAGTGCCGCGCAGGAACGAGAAGCCGCCACTTCTTATTGATATATGAATAATTCAACGTGGGAGAATATACACGACGCGGGTGCCGCTGCAGGAACGGCCACTCGGCTTTTCATTTGGGTTTAAGTGATACAGGCTTGTGACACATTGTTGGGGTTAACTCATCCAGCAGCTCAGAGTTAACTATTAATGCAGTATAGCTAAAGGGTTTTCTTCCAGAGAACAAGTAAAACTAGGTTAAGTTGAACTACAGGACATTACGTATGCTAATGCTACATCTATAGTTAGACATTAGAGGGTCAAACTCACGACCTGGGGGCCAAATACAGCCCATTATATGATATAATGTGACCCACACAAGTCTGAAATGCATGTTTTTGATCTAGTTTTGATGCTTTGAATCTATAGTAACTCTCCACTGTTGTGAGGCAGAGTTAAAAAAAAACTTCAAAATAAGTTAAGAAATGTCCAAAAGGGGAACAACTGATAAAGAAAAGGGATGGGAAGGCAAATTTGCCCGTGATTGTTTTTGGACAATGTGTGAATCTGTCATGGTGTTATGGTGAAGAGAGGCAGACGTAATTGGGCAAAAAATTATTCATCTCATTCCACTTAGTCCCCCATTTGGAATTCACTTTTGTACATTTTGCACAGTGGGAGGAAACTGGAGTGCCTGGAACAAACTCAGATTTCCTCCCACGGTCTAAAAACGTACAGTTGTTGAACCCACGACCCTCCTACCAACCCAATATCCTACTGTCTGGTCCGCTACAAGTATTGTCTGGTCAGATGAAAGACTCCCCCCGCCCCGCCAAAAAAACTCTTATTACTTACTCTCTTATTAGCCACTTTATTCTGCCATCTTTTCTGAAGTTCCCCAGCCAGTGTGCAGATAGACTTCCTTACCTCCACCCGGGTGCGACCTGTGGTCACCTCCCGTCCGGACAAGCCTGGAAAACACCTCAACAGCTGCTGTTTTCATTCAATAAAACGTTTATTTTAACATTTTTAATTAAGAATTATTGATATAAACAGTACAACAAAAAACTGGAGTGCAATACAATGCAGTACAGAGTCAGGCTTCTGTTTCAATAAGGGACATTTGTACTCCTGTACTTTTAGGAGTAATTGCAGGGATAATCTGCTTCTTACTATTTCTCTATCTTCTCAACTCTTAAGCACTGCCATCATTTATAGGTGGATAAATAACTTCTGAGATGATTTCTCACCACAGATGGTTGACTCTGTGCAAGTCTAGAAGAAGAGCAGCAAATAAAAACGATAAATGAGCAGCACCTATTTGACACAGTGTGTGATAAATGTTAACCATGCATAGACTATAGGCCGGCGACTCCTCCGTCCTCACAGACTGTATATGATAGACTGAACTCAGTTCAAACAAACATGCACACGATTATTGTTTTGGCCACAAATATCTAAGGTCAAAATTATAGAAGTCACTTTTCGATCAAAAAAAGGCCAGACAGCAACCAGGATTTAACTATTGCTATGAACATCACACTCCCAGAACCTCAAGCATTAGGAAGGCAAAGGTGTGTTTGTCTAGTTGAACCAACTTCGAAGGATGTGTGAGAGACCATACTCGTGAGTCTAACCCTGGAGGGAGGTCTTTTCGGGGTCCCTGCTTCTTGTTAATGACCTTCTGAGGCTGCAGGTGACATCACAGAGTTCCCGGCCTTGCCCGAGGACACCGGGTCGGAGAAACTCCCGTAGATGAAAGAATAGAGGCTGACGCCGGGCTTCGATGAGCGGCAGTTCTTACAAACCATACTGTAGTACTGATTGAGAAGGTAGTAGAGCCGTCCTGTAAGAAGGAGACCAGGGGTGCAATGACTACAATGTGATTAAACAAAGAGGCACAACATTGTAAAAGGAGACGTAGAAGACAGGATTGTTTATGAAACAAACATACGCACACAAAAGCTGCGCTTATAGAAATGGATGGCTGGAGGGGGATTTGTCTGAAAGACCTCAATAAATGTCAGTAAGAAAAGGAAAGAGGGGGAGGTGCAGGGGTCACACCAGCCTGTAATCCACTCAGACGGTTGTACAGGGGGAATAACAACATTCATATGCAGCATTGCATTACTGTGCCGCTGGTTGATAGTGTCAACATCCCATAATGCAGATAGGGAGATGTTTTTTTTTGTTTGTTTTTTTTTTACTTTTTAATTGACTGGAATGATGTCACTTCCTGGTTGACATGTTAATGAGCATCCTTGAAGTGACATCGCTTCCTCACATGCTTTCAACAACAGCTGAGGCTAGTTACTTTAGCTTGTTACTATAAGCAGATGCAAAACACGAAAGTGCGGGTAAAACTTGCAAGGACAGTGTTGCCAGGCTGGACGTGAAGGATTTTGGGGTGAAATAGCAGCAATAACAAGTCTAGTGATGCGTTACAGCCAAATTTGAAAAATGAAAAATGTACACACACTGCGTTTAACAGCTGTGGTTAGACGGGCGTAATATTACTTATACATCATAGAGAGGGCCAAATGATCGTTACAATACGATGCTAATTTACATCTGGCAACACTGTTATGAACCACTATGAATACATATAGCTGAAATTCTAAACAAATGTTCAGTGCACCGAGGGTGGGCCATTTCTGGGGGGGTCACTCTTTTTATAAAATTACGGAAAGTTCAAGTGCATTTATATGCTTAAAATATGCTATTTGATTATATATTGTTTCATTTCATTCAAAGATTTTCAATATAAATTATGAAAGTGGTAGTGGAGTAGCTTCTTGGCAACAGAATTTTGGGTAACACATGTAAATATGACACATTTCTATTTATTTTGAGGGACAAAAATGCTGTGAAAATGAGCATTACTCAGTAAAACAATAAAATTCAGAAAGGGAATTAAACTTCTCAAAAATAATAAAGATACTAATAATGATTAAAAAACAAAACAAAAATAAGTTCACTCTGACTTCATGAGGGCCGCAGGAATATAGGCAAAAGGCCGTGTACTTTCATATATATTTATATACAAGGCATTGGCACAGACATAATCTTTAACCACCGTCAGTCATGTTGACTTTATTCTTACCCACTGTGACTTGGTTCTCTGTGAGAAAAGTGTGCATTTGGTGAACATCCCTCATAAGCGACCACTCGCCAAACGTGAAGTACGCCACATCCCTGCCCGCCTCCGCCGCTGCCATCAACTGAATCAGCGCTGAGCGAGAAAGAACAAGGCTGCCATGAGTCAAAAGCAGGCATCACTTACACACGGCACAAGCTGTACCAGAACTACGGCTTTGTTTCAGGATGAAAACGTGAGGTGAACATCAGGACAGCTATAAGAAGCAGGAGGCGATACGGCTCCTAGTAAAATGCGGCTGAAATGACAGGCGTATTAAGGGAGCGAACGATCGACAATTAGATCGACATATTTCATATCCAGCTCTCAATCATGAAGTGCTTAAGACATTTAAATATTTAACCAAATGGGTATAACATTTTAGATTAATGGAGGCTTAGAACTAAGCCATCAATTGAAAGTCGGAAATCTTGCGAGGCTTGTTGGAGCTCTGGGGATTGTACGCAGAATTGCTATTTGAGGTATCTAGTATTTTTCCGGAGTCACTAAGTTACTTATAATAATAGTTATTTACATGATACTATGAAAATTACAGCATGACAATCAATCAATCAATTTGTGCACTCAGTGACTGTAGTAGCATTAATAACCAGAGATGTTCTCTATTTGCTTTGCAGACAAGATGCAATATACAAATAAACCAAAAATATACTTTTCATGGTATGTGTTTGACGTATGACGTACTTAGCGCGGGTTCACCAGGGAGCGGCAAAAACTGCTGCTTATGAAGAGTGATTTTGTTTGATAACGCACTGGGGACCTTGGATTTATAGAGTCCCGTCCTTGTAATCAATCGGCCTTTTAATGGAAAACATAAATGTGTGTCAGCTGATCAATACAGTGAGGGAAGAATCCGGAGAGTGACACCCAGGGAGAGCCGCTAATTGACCAGACTGTTTCAAAGGGGGTGGGAGGGCGTTTGTGGGTAGTGACTGGAGAGTAAGCAGGAACTCCAGGGTTCCATTCAGTGGGTTAAAATCCTGGTCGCATCATCAGCAGGACGGTGGCTTTACAAGTGATCAGAAGCTAGACGGCATGTCTTCACAAGGCATTTGTGATGGCAGCCATCATACCTTTCAGTCGTGTGTCTCCGCCAAACGCTCCACAGCCCCAGTTGCCTGTCGCGATTGCAGACAAGTGTTCAGATTTGATGCCACTTCGGGAGAAACCACAGTAGGCCTGAGCACAGGCAGGAATAAGAGAGTTAAAATAGTTAGATTTACATAGTAGAACATACAACAAAACTATACATCCATGTTCATGAGTGGACTACATTACACATATATTTAAAAACTATTTATTATTTAAATAAAACTTATAATACATATTATAGAGTATAGTTCACGAATGTTGTCTAATTTGCCCTGTTTTTATTTTACAATTAATTTATTACACTAAATAAACTACTTATTCATATGTGTATTGATGTGAATAGTGATTTTACCCTGGAATAGTCAACAAAAGTTCACCCTAAACAACACCGTAATTACCAAATATTAACCGTAAAAAACAAGTAATTCGTTTATTAACAGCTAATATGCGTTTCCCAATCAGAAGTGTTACCAAAATATTTCTAGATTTTTTGTGTGTTCCCTCCCTTTATTCTAATTTCTCTTGAACAATTTTAGCAATACGCAATGATGAGATAACAACAAATGCCAAGTGAACTAAACTATTTTCATAAATATCTGATCTTTAAGTCGATAGCCTTAAGCAAAATACAATGAGAGCACAGTTCACTGAGTATTTAATTTAAACCATCAGAGGAGTCTCTGAACAATATGTCAGAGTTCAGCGTTTAAAAACCAACCCCATAATCCAATACTTCCTCATTGATTTATTCACTCTCTCTCCCCCTCTGTTTATTTTCATTTTCAAAAAGGGCATCACCTTGTTGAGTTCTCTGGTCATCTTCTCAGGGAAGAACTGCTCAGAGAAGTGTCGGTATTTAAGAGCATCGATGGCGACAATCTCCACACACCGTCTTTGCCAGTCGTCCCTGGATGTAAAACAAAAGCAGAAGCTGATGACTCCATGGAAAATGAGGACTAAACTCTGTAAACTGTAAGACTTTACCTGGGAGTCTCATCGTTGTAGCTTTCCTTCCATTTGTAACCGTCAGAATAGCCGGTATATTTACTGTACTGTTCAGCACCTTCACAGCGAGAAAGACGAAAAACAAAGAAAGTCAGCATTTGTAAGTCAGAGCACGCAGTGGGTCTAAATCTGTTTCAGCGTCTTATTTGTTAAATCAAATTAAGTGCTTTTAGGCTCCTGATGTGAGTGCACAGTATCAGCTAGTATTGGATCGCCATAAATAAAGCCCATTAATCTAAAACGTAATCTACTTTCGGGTTAGAAATGAAAAGCTTTCGGCCGTAATGGGGAAAAAACTGTACAAATGGAAGACATTTAGTTTGAACTAAACCATATCGTGAAGAAAGGAGCCGGGTCCTGGATTGGATGGACCATGATGGACCACGCCACAATGCTAACCTTTATTGTCATGCTTTATTTATTTGAGCGCAATGACGGTCCAACAGGCTGAAGAGGTACTTTTGGCAGCTGCCCCAGCTAGTCAGATAAAGTGGTTCCTACAACGCAGCAACCCGTATGATGGATTTCTCCTTCACCTTGATCCTTTTATCCGGGCAACCACCCACGACATCATCCTGGCAAACAAGATTCCATCATTAGATTACATCTAGGGCTCCTACCATCCGGTCTGACAACGCCCACCTAACCGATACCACCGCACTGGAGACCCACGTCGCAACACTTGATCCGGCCAAGAACGACCCGACTCAACAAAACATGAGGGGAAAAAAATGAAAGAAATACAAAGCAGACTTGCAGGGCCAAGACTTCGTGCAAAGAATATTGCCGGATTTTAATGAATCTATGGCGTCACTGGTCCATTCCATTAGTGGAGCGACGACCTTAGTTGGGTAATAAATTCTTTTCTGTCCAAATGTAATAAAGTTAAGTGGAGAGGAGGCGGAGGGAAAGGGGGAGGAAGGCAAGATGACGAGATGCAGGGAGGAGGACTGCCACTTACAAGTGAAGGTGACTTGGAAAATATGAAGGTTTGGAAGACAATACGGCGCCACTGTATGGCCTGCTGTGGTATTTCATTAGAGGGTCAATCGACACGTTAAGTCATATTTGTTTTTTTAAATAATTGATGAAATCGTAAACATTAAAAGCTGGCAACGGAACAGCATGTGACTGCAGGACATGTCACGCTAAAATATGTTACGGCCACAGTGGCCATCCATAACGCTTGTTGGGTGACCTTTTGACCTTTGTCACTGCCATACACAGGAGGTGTGATGCAAAACCAGCTCCATTGCATGAACACATCTCGTGTTTAAGAGTCATGAAAGGCCAGTACCTGTGATGATGAGGCATTCGTTGGGTTCAAGGGCTTCCGTGAAAAGGCGTGAGACGATGAGCTCAGGGTTTATGATGAACCTGATTTCTTCCTGGACAAGACCATTGCCTGTGACCCCTCCACCTACATATCTGTTTGCAAAGTCAACCTAGAAAACAAAGAGTTCCAGGCTTAACCCAAAGTGCACCTTATGTCAAAGTTTCTAATCATATCATGTTTTGTTTAGAGTTGGCTTTTAAGGCTTCCAAGGAACACTACAAAGTCATTTAATTAATGCAATTTAAAAATGACTTTATGGTGGGGGTCATGCAACATTGAATAGGTGAGTCATAAGATTAGATATGGAGGTGAGTGAGCATTAGTTTGGTCATGTAAACATACAAGAAGTCAATTTCTGGTAACATCAAACAAAAAGATACCAGAAACCCACAGATGAGTAGATCAACTTGACTATGAAGTCTTGGGAGTTGTTTTCACCTCCTTATTACAACTGAAAAGTGACACGTGTGCCAAGGCCATACATGATAGATCGCAAATATTTTGATGTTTCAGGTTCTATAATATTTCTGAGGAAATGCATTGCAATATTTACATCGGAAATCCATGAAATTGATTATTTGGGGGGTATCGTTAAATATACAAAGAAGAATTAAAATGTAACATTGCAGTTCAATGTCAGCCATCTTTTTATTGTTGTGGCATGGATAAAAGGACGGTCGACTCCATCGCTGTGCTGCTATTTAAACCGTCAGTCTGGGGTGAGGGTTCTGCTCACTGGCCCACAGCCACGTCAATCTGTGTGGCAGCAAACGTGTTTGTATGTGCATATGTTTATGCTTGCAAGCCCGGTCTTATCAAGTCCCCCCCCTCCTTTGCTGGTTCGACCCCCCCTTGCCTTTCAAGCTCACCTCCTGACAGAATGACAGCCCACTCTGCCCTATCCAAACATCTAGTGCCCAGCCTGTTGATGACTCTGGACCCACTGGATCACCCCGCTGAGATGGCTCACCCTTGTCATTTTTTTACATCCAACCCCACACCCCAGGGCCATCCATCCCGTACCCCCCTGCCTTTCTGAGCTACTCATGTGGATACATCAACTGTCAACAGAAGAACGAAAACAAACCTCTAAGCAACTCCGAAGCAAGCATTTTACTGCCTCAGTGGAGGAAAAGGGTGTATGTCTTGAAAAGGTAAAGCGATTTATACACACAGATTAATCCTTAAGATGAAGATAACTAAGCCTTATAATCACCACATTCAGATTTTGTCAGGTGTCGAATTTTCACTGACTGTGTCAGACTAGTCCCGGAAAAATATAGTGAAAGAAATTTGGTGATTTGTCTCTTGATCAGGTGTGTTAGATGCATTCTGTTTCCGGGTTTGCCTCAAGCATGACTTAACCAAAAACGCTTCTTTAGCTCATTAAGTCAAGGAAAACTCAAGTTAAATGACAATGAATCAAATTATTGAAGCAAAATCCCAAATAATGAAGAGCAAGGACCATTTCTCTTCTTTGAATAAGCATTTGCAACATCTGTAATCACTTAGAAACTTTGAAAACACTTCCCAGCAGAACATCTCTCGCCTCCTCTCAGCCCACCCTAAAGGTGACCTGTGATTAACACGGCTGGTTTCGCAAAGAAAAATGGAAGTTGAAATTGACTTGCTAATTTAGAAAAGTAAACAGGCATGTTCACTATTGGGAAGGCTTTCAATAAAAGACATAGTTTTTGCAGATTATAATCATCTGCAAACCTATTAACCAGCTCAACCAACAAACTTTGTTTTTTTCTTTATTTTTAAGGTAAATAAACCAGTTTAATGACAAAGATAAAATGTTATATACAGGTTTGCTGCTTGAATATTAGCTTAAAGCTACCTCTCCCTCAGGGCACATGGGCACCAGTATTTTCTACCTACTGTCAGTTTGTTAGTGTACATGAGAAAATTGTAGTGCAGTAAAACTGGTAATTACCTGCAGCATTCCGTAGCCATCGTCCTCAATCGTTCCATCACACGTGATATGTAATTTGGTGATTGTAGCTTGTGAGCTGAAATGTAAAACATCCATTTTGAATCTTAAATATACACATAAACTTAGAGGTAAAAATATTATTCTCAGATTCCCCTATACTTTAATTTCATTGAAAATAAATGCATAAATGGAAAGCAATTGAAAATCATCTCATCCCATTATTGCCCACAGAATGCAAAAAGAAAAAGCAATAAATAAAACGCATACTTCGGCCAGTCTGGAGAATGGAGCGAAGATTGTCTGGTGAACGTCACAAGTCCCTTTGGTTCTGAAAAAAAGAGAACCAAAATGAACACTGAGCCGGTTACGTGACGTAAAATGACGGTGCTTCTATAGAAGACTTACTCGTCGCTGTCACTCTTCTGAAGTAGCAGAATAGTGTCTTCAACTTCTCAATTTTTCTTGATGTACTTCCCTCGAACAACCTAGAAAACAAAAATGCGTATGTATCAACCAAATGAATGTGCTTATATCTCATCCAGGAGTAGCAGCCAGGGGCTTTTACACCAAACTCAATTTCACCTCAACATAAAAACGACAAGAGGTTTTGGGGCAACGGTGTCAGTTTGTGTTAAAAATAAGGTCAGGTTTGACAGAGTAGAAAGGAGTCTGTTCTGAGAGCGAGTAGCCTGGTTTACACTGCTCAGCCGAGACGGCGGGTCTGACAGAGGTGGCTGAAGACACCAATGAGAGAATTAGAATTATTAGTGGCACCATTAATGATGTCCCCAGATGAGCAGTTGAGTGTCAGTTGGTCACATATTACAAAGACAAAGACAAAGGAAGCTACGATACAAAATACTGTTTGGGCTCAGTACTGATCACTGACTGTCAACATTCCATATCCCATATACCCATATCCCATTATTGTCACAAGTGTATTGCGTTCTTTAATTTTTAAAAAACTGTCGGTTTGAGTTAATCCAGTCACCAAATCTTATTGTGAACCATTTGTGGTTACCCTAATATACTGTGATACATAACTAGCATGCAAATAAGCTCCAGCCCCGCGACCTTGACAAGACAATAAGCTATAGTATGAATGAACATTGTGCCTGACAAATATGCCTATTTGATGAACGTAAGATATACATTTAAGTGTTATTTAGCCTCATTTCACACAAAATTTTGGGTTGCCTACAGCAGCATCAAAAAGGCACTAAAGAGATTATTAAAAAAATACATGCGATCCCCTGATCATGTTTTATATACCTGAACTTTTACTTCATTACCACATGTTTATACCAAGACAAAAGCAGATGAAGGTCTTAATAACCTACTTCCACTGTTGTCTGAACTGTACGAGTGGTCTAAATTCCTCCTGGAGCAGGGACAGCAGTACCAGCAAAAGAGATCGGTCTCTGCCTTCCTTCCTCCCTCTCAAATCTATCCATCACTGCAGAGAGGACAAACCTCGACAGTTCTGCCAAAACAGCAATCAGCAGATTGCTTGCAGCTCTGCTTGTCCAAGACAGAGCGCTACTGTAGCCGATAAGTAAAGTGACAGACACTCCCTCAATTACAGGGAGAAGGGAGGGCCGGTAACGATCGGCTGCCTGTTTTAGACTGCGCTGGTCGTCATGTCTTGTCTCATCTACTCCAAAAATCAGAGGCTAATTCCTGTATTTTGCTGTGGGCAGAAATGCTGATAGTGAAAGCAGGAGCAAGCGTCTGCGACCGAGCCCTGACATGGCTCACAAACTGCCTGCCCAGCAACTGGAATCAATGCTTACGTTATTACACTGCCTGTTCTGCTCCACATTCCAAAATAAGGTAGAGATTGACGAGACATGCGACAAATTGCTAAAATGATATTAGGATTCAGATAAATCAATGTTTGAAAAGGTAAAGGACCTAGACATGGTCAACATGTTGCAATGTTTTTACTCACCGCCAACAGCAGATATACATGTATATGGGTTATTAAAATCAAATTAGATAGGGTAAATCTATCATTCACAGAGGAAATTGTTAAAAATGTTGCAACACAGCCCTACTGTTTATTACAAAGAACACTTCATATATGGTTTTTTCATTAATACCCTTCACAGCAAGGCTAAAAATGGCCGGTTGCCGACACAGAGTGCTGCCAAGAAACACATTAGCGCTGCAGTATCACTGCAAATCTATCTTGTTATAACCTCTAAAATTTAAGAACAAAAAAGAATTGCCTCACAAATGCATGACTTTGCAAAAACAAGTTGAAAGTTTTGCTGAGGATTTTTCAGCTGTACGTTTTGATTAACTCTGTTGTACATCTAACGCCTGTAACACCAGAATTCTGTTTGGTAAGGAGTCATCTAATCACCTTATTCAAGTCAGCTACAGTCAAGACAACAAGCAGATGAGTGGATTAAACAGACTACTGTGGCTCGTGGACACCTTGGAATAAAGATGTTTCTTAATAAAATGTGACAGATGCGCTCGACCTCAGACTTAGTAGAGACAGCGGTGAGACAGTTGGAGAGAGAAAAGACTCAGCAGTTGCTGTGCGTGTACGTGTGCGGTCTGGGTCCAGGATTCAGAGATTACAGAGAAAAACAAGCTATGTTTTCACTACTGTAGAATGTGACCCAGCATGTACGTAATTAATTTAAATTGTCACTAATTCATTAGAAAAAAAGGAGAAAATGTGGATTTCAAAATGTATGCCATGACATTAACTTTAAAAAATTCTTCAATTATACTATATTATTAATTATTATATTAGAATTATTATGTTTTATGTAAATACATTTTAATCTCAAAATAAACCATGAAGAGTAGAAATTCTTTTGAAGTGTGAATATTTTGGAAACAGAACTTGGATATTTTATATATATATATATTGAGGCGAAAGGTTTTTAGTGAAAATGAGCATTGCTTATTAGAAGAATCTGATATAATTTAACATTTTGACAAATTTACTAATAGCTTTGAAGGAAGGAAAATAAACACATGAAATATATACTCAGTTTTTTTAGATATTCATTTCTCATGAAAAAAATAATGAATAAAAAATAGCTATTAGACTAATTACATTAAGAATTAAATTACTAATGAATGACAAAAAATAAGTTTGTTGTAGTTGCAGTAGCGCTCTGACCTCATGAGGCTACATAAATCAGGGCAAAGGGCCGTATGTGGCATCTCGGCAACACTTGAACAATAAAAAAAAATGAACGCAGTCATTTTGTAGGCCTTCATTAATTACTTTGTGCATTATGGCTTGTTTGATTTCCTGTCTCCTGTTGCAGCCTGTTTTCGCCCGCTGACAGGAGGACTCACTCCGCATCAATCTTAGATGCATCTCCAGCACATGCAATGGACAAACTGAACAGTCCTGTCTGTCATGTCAGTCAGTCCTCTCATGATGAAATCAGAGTTAAAGCAGCAGCCAGCTTGTTGCGAAACTCGAGAGGAGAAACACATGACAATGCTGTAGATATAAAGGGAAGAAAAAGACTCCGGTGTGAGAACATTTTGGCTTCAAACCGACAAAACCAACGTGGATGAGTTAGTTTTTCAAATCTGTTCTCATGTGGTGAAAGCAACTGAGCAACACATCAAACATGGATGCCCTCCAAGTTGTCTTATTTAGTAGCAACACATTTTCTAAATTCTAGCTGAATTATTATGATCATTTTTAAGGATATTTGTTATTTTTAAGGAGTTATTTAACATACTTTTTGTTAACAATCGTAAAATACTGATAATATTTTTTTTTTAAATGAATTAATGAATTAAAAAAGAATTGCATTTAAAAATGTGGTTCTGTTGTTATTCATATATTATCAGTAATTTAGTGGTTTATCGGCAATACTTAATCGACCAGTAAAATCTGATGCCGTATTGGTTAATATTTTTTCACCACTTAACTGAGGAAAAAAACAAAAATCATCATACTGTGAGTTGATATCATGATGGGATATGTTGTGACGCTAACTGAACAAGAGATTGTCTTTACCTGCAAAAGTTGATTTCAGGAAAGTTACTGTACTCCGTCTTACGGGAGTTGCGTTTCGGGAATGTGCAGAAGAAGGCATTGGCCAGCAGACAGGCGATTTGCTCCTGAGACAGCGTCAGAGAGTGATTCGTCCTCGACTTAAGTAGCGGAATTGGCTAAAGAGGGAAATAAAGGACAACATCATTAAGAATGAGTGGAGCAAAGCAAAGAAGCGGTGGCAAATAAATACCGCAGATTAGACTGGGAAATATGCAAACTCAGGGAGACGCATCAGAAAACCACACAAGGTTACGCGGGTGCTTCTTCGGCTCTGAAGGCTAATGGTGATAGATAATTGGTTTAGCAATCCAGCGAGCAGAAGAGGCAGGGCGGCTTCCATTAAGTAAATGGGGGGCAGTAATTAAGGTCCTGGTTTTCTTGCGCTCCTACTGGTTCACTCTGTCAGACACACGGGTCTCATCCATCCTCAGTGATTAGAGCTAAAGAGCCTCCCAAGGCTGCCCAGTTAGCAGATCAATACCTGTGCTAATAACACACACACTCAAATATTACGCTTCTTACTGCAATACCACACACAGGGAGTCCGAAAGCTGCATTGCCTGTCTGCAACTGGTGATGCTTTCAGTGGTCCAAGCTCACAGAGAAATCCTGTGACATCTAACCATTAAAATGTAGGAAACTGAATAGAATGAAAGCTGCACCGAGTCACATAACTATATTAGATAAATACCAAACTCAGAGTTTTTATTTAGACTGATGACTTTGACATTTAAAAGGCTCCATCAGTTCCATCGATCCTGTCAGGAATGAAACCACATTACCCAAAATACATTTCTTACTGTATTTTACAACAGGATTTGACAAGCGGTAAGTCAATAGAGAAGAGGGGATTTTAGCTGTATGACCAGCCCTGGGTTAGTGGAGTGAAAAAGTAAGAGGAATATCCCAAATTGAAGAAGTGCTTCACATGAGCTGTGAGATTCAGACCTTTTTCTAACAAGGCAGTGCTTGAAAGGTTTCCAAAATTGTTCCTTATTAAGGACTAGGGCATGATTTTAGGGATTTTACAAGGTGATTTAAAGGCACGTGCGGCAACCATGCAGGCTGCAGCACGTGCGCTGTCTCTGAAGAAACACAGCAATCAATTTTAGGCTCATCTCAAAGTCTGTATTTTAGCTTTTGGAAATTATAAACTGACCCTACGCTGGCAACAAAACATCAGACGCTGGCTACATTTATGTAGTTTATAATGTTTCAATAAGTGAGTCCAATGGATGCTCCATCCAGTCTGACACACAATACACTCAGTAGCTTTGTGGTTTATTGAATTGGGTTAGATTACATTGGACTGCCTTTATTAGTTACACAATTCAAAATATTTCTAAAAAAAAAAACATTTTCCTGGTGGCAGTTAAAAAAAAAAAGAGACTCACCTTGGTGCAGAGGGTCGGGGCACTGAGTGCCAGTTCCACCATTTTTGGAAGCACAACTTCTAAATGGTGTTTCGCCTCTGAAAGCTCCATGTGCTAGAGAAAAACAACATCTTGTTAGAGGTCTCTAATTCCAGTCACAGTTAAGATACTAAACAATTTCCTGCCGAAGATCAGTTACTCAAGTATTACACTTTAAATAAGGTTAGTGTAATAAGAGCTCTTGAAGTGCAAAATAACAATGTGCGAGGACAACTCTGTAGAACATGACGTGATGTCAGACTGGGTTTTATTTTGCCTCAGTGCGGCTGAGTAGTTTACAAATATGATCCCAAAATAAAGGTTGGTAGAATTTGATTTTTTATTTTAGCAAAAATCCTCATTTTAATCTCAGAATTCTGACTTTCACTTGAAAGTCAAAACTGAGCACAAATTCTCACAGTTAACCTCAGAACTGTGTCATTCACTTTAAAGTGACTTCAATCCCAGAATTCACACTTTGTGCCGTCAATCTGCAGGGTCTCAGCCAGGACTTTTTTGAAACATGGAAGAGAAGGCTGCCAGTCAAGAAGTGATAGAGAAACAAGGAAGCAGATAAGAAAGCTTCGGCTTTCATCTCTCTCCAATCGGCAGCGGTCCATCTCTTCATATGTCCAGTTGGAATGCACCATTTGAGTTCCGCGAGCAAAGGATCAGTCATTAAAAGGTTTCTTTCAGGATTTTTCCATTAATAACTGCCATAATCATGTGACCACTGTGATGTGTTATCCACTTGTTTCGATGTTTCCACTTTGTTTTAATACTTAGGATCTCTTGAGATTTCATCTTTAATAGTGACCATTTTTCTGAAGGCGTGGCGGCTCTCATTTAAACAACCGCTTACATGTAGCGGAAACCCTGGAATTCCAGGAAAATGAGTTGTAAAAATGAGTTATGAAATTCATAGATCAACGTCACATAATGCTAGCTTTAATTCTGAGATTCAACAGCGAATTCAGACTCCGAACTATTACACAATTACATTGATATTTTGATCACTGACTATGAAACAAGATAACCAAGTGGGACACGTGATCCTGGCGGGTGTACAGGTGAGCGGCCATTATTTCACGTTTACCTCATGTAAATGCATTCTTAAATCCGTTCCCACCAGTCCATCAAAAAGGTAAAAAAGTGCTCAGAAATAGAACTAAAGAGAGCTAAACTAAAGCCGAGCTAAAGTACAGTCAACAAACAACTTGGGTGTCGACTACCGATAACACGCAGCACAAAGGCACACAGAAACGTACGAGAAACATCCCGGAAACTGAAAAATTTCCAATAAAAGTCTGACAGCTAGTACGAGCTCACAACCTAATAACAGAACACATATACGGCCGGTTCGCTCCCTCATATGAAACTGTGGCCATTAATGACGGTTTCTTGCTCTGAGATGAACTGCGAGTCGGAGAAGTCAATAGTTCCACTATTGTGTCTTATATAAAGAGAAAATCCTGCAGCGATGCTACACACTGCCAGCCACAGGAAAAGGTTCCCATCAATCTGTGGCTGAGCCTGCACAGCCAAAGTATCCATACCTCAGCCTTCAGCTTACCTCAGCATCCATCTGCAATTCCCTCTAAAATAAACACCCAGTTATTCCATCATACAGCCAGATTTACAACGCAATCACTTACGAGTCCATTGGCTTCGAATGTCACCGTTATCAATCACTTGCCTTCCTCCATCAAGGTAAGCAAGAGTGCTTGAGCTGATTAAATGGGGCCTTCTGGAGCAAATGCAAATGACCAATTGTGGAGGGAGTGGCAGGGTGGCTCCAATTTCCACAGGAAGTCTTTGGGTGATTTGGTCGGAGGCGTTTATATGGCTGCAGAGCTGCTCTGACTAAATGCTGTCAGAAGTAATGACCTGGCAGGAATCATAAAACGCTCCTGTGGGACTAATAGAGGATAGTAGGGTGGCTGTGGGGTGAAATATGATGGGTCCAAAGCGACACATGCAGACCTCTCAACTCCAGCACACAAGTTTGGATACACAAATATAAATCAGAACAGTCAATAAACAAATCTGTCCACTGCAGAGCAATAAATGCTCAGCTTTCGCTTCGGCTTCTGGAGAGACATTTTAGGGCGTTAGCATCACGCGTTTGATATTTATTTATTTATTTATTCACTTTTTAGTTTGTGATGCAAAATCTTTGTCAGTGGTTCCCTGACGCAAAAACTCACTGATACAGCAGCTGGACTCGTTCCCGAGCAGGTTTCGTGCTGAGCTCTCAGACAGAAAGTGACATAGTTGACAGTTTCATTTGGCGGGAGAGACAGACAGTTTATAGACAAGTCCTAATTTGGACCACTTTTTTTATTTTCCCTCGCCGGCGTTGAAGGATCTGAATATTGTCAATCACAGAGACAGAGAAATAAATCCAGCTGGTGGAATGAAATGTAGTGGCCAGATTAATTGTAGAGCTGCAGAAGAGAAGAAACCCAGTGCACAGCTACAGTAGACAAACAGAGGATACGGAGATCATTCTCAGCTATTTAGCCAGTCAGAAGCATCTCTTTAGCCAGTAATTATGCTCATGTAATTCTTCCGGACTCTTGACTCTGTATCTCAAACATTAACGTCCTCAGTGTGTGCAGCGGAATCAGCATCTGCAACTTCTGCTTAGAAGGCTTGATATGAAAATTAAACTTAAGAGTTGAGGGAAGGCAAAATTCAGTTTCAATTTAGTACGCTATAACAGGGGTGGCCAACCAGTCAGAGGCTAAGAGCCATATTGTTTTACTGTGTTGCTGAAAAGAGCCACATCCTACAAATATGTAAGGCTATAAGGCTCACCTGAACAGCTGGTCATACGACTTAGCGGCAGTATAGCGGTTAAAGCACATCCCTGTGTGTCACAAGGTTGCTGGTTCATGTCCGGTGTATGTCTCTTGTGCATGTATTTTTTAAATTAATAAATTTTACTATGATCCTCCTCGAAATATCAAGCAGTGTAGATAGAAATGTGTGTGCAATTTATTTTACTTATACATATATATTTTTACGTGGCTCGTGCACCAATAATGTGGCCGCAGTCTGTGTGTGTGAGCAACGCTGCAGACTGGAGCGTCTCATCTTCATTCCACTGAATTAAACAGACTCCACGACGATCAACAATGAATAATAGGTGAAACACATGATATATGTTTAGTTTAGGGAATGACAAAGTGAAACATCGAACAAAGTAATGTAAATTGTGTTGACCGTGGATCTGATGGCGGACCGCGACTCACATCGGCATTGAATGAGTGCTCCAAGCTTTGGAGCACGTGCGGTGAGGTTTATTGTTTATGTTTCAAAATTAAATGCAAGTCAAAGTCTTTGAACAATATTTTGATATTTTGCCAGAATATGTCTTACTTTTTCATCTTATTTCCTGTATAAACAATCATCTCAACAGCAACTTGACCAATATTGCAGCCAGTTTGGTGACTCATTTGGTGAAAGCCACATGCCGCTCGGGAGCTGCGGGTTGGCCAGGCCTGCGCTACAGTATAAGAAAGTTTCAGTTGTCCTGACCAAAAAGGAGCGGACACCGCAGCTTCACTTTGTCACTCTCCTTATAAAGCTTTGGGACATATTTAATGGGACTTTTTAATTAAAGTGCACAGTGAAATGGCTCCGGCAGGTATTGATCCATCAAGCCTGACGCCATTCTCCAAGGAAATATTGAAAAGGCCCTTTGGACTGAGGCGCGCATTAAATTAAGCTGAGTAATAAGTGATGAATGACAAAGAGCAAAGTCACTAAATTAGCTGTCATTCATTAAAATTAAATTATAATCAGTTGGTTAGAAGGTTTTTCACAAAAGGCAGCTGTGACTGAAAAACATGTCCTGTATAGGATTGGTCAACGCTAACCTGTTAACCTGTTGATTCACAGTGAACCTGCGCTGTGCAATTTAATTTCATGACCCCTTGATCTTTATTTTTTTTAATCATTTTCCTCAGTTTGAAGAGACAAAGAGTGCTCCAAGGGCTCCTGGAGGAGAAAAAAAATGTGAGCCTCTCAAGCTATTTTCTGGGGATACGGCAGTCATCTGAGGAAACCCATTTCAGTAGGATGTGACCAAGACTTCATGATCATTTCAGTGAGAAAACAGCACTTCAACAAAACCGTATTCCACTTGATGTGATGAACAGAAGTTAACAGCGGCCTAGTGGTTAGGCCGCTTATAATGTGGCCTCTAGGCCACATTCCCCTTGGAGCAAGAGGGCTGCAGGGTCAACTCCCGGGTCGGACTAGTGGCCTTTCTCCCTGTGAGTAAATGGACTTCTCCAGGTTGTCCAGTTTCCTCCCACAGTCCAAATGTTCAGGTTAATTGAGCACTACAAACACTTTTTTGTGTGTTGCCCTGTGATGAACTGGCGGCACAAGCAGAATAGAAGATGTATGTAAGTTTGGTGACATTCCAGAGTTGGAGGTAAAAAGATCCTACTCAGTTCCTGGTTCCCTTTGAACATGTACTGGAACCTGAAAGCCTAATGTCATTCCAAGAACATATTCCCTCACTGATATGGTCATTTCGCTCAATTTTTTTCTATGTTTCTGATTTTTTTTTATACAGTACGTGCTGCTAATCTGTTGTGGGTTGGTCCTTATTATTGGTTTGATATTTTACAACAGGCTCCTCCATCGGCGGAAGTGCCTGCATCATCAGAAATTAAGCAAGAATTCAAAGGTTGATTTTGAAAACTCTACCAGTGGGCAGATGTATAATATTTATATTCAAGTTCATAGATTTGACATTTCTAAACTACGTAATAAATTCATCGTGAAGTTTTGAAAAGTTAGGACTGGTGAACTGCTTCATTTAAAACTTGAGACTTTTTTGACACTTACTCTTAAAATAATCTGAATCAAGACTCAAAACAAGGAATCAGAATTGTTCAAGTTCAAACAATGCTGAACATTAAGCATCAACTGCTATCTGTTTAAGTAATCACACACAAATGCTAAAACATGAACCTGACCTTCAACTTGAATGTCCCACCACAGATGCCACACTTCATAGGTTTCCCTTTCCAGGGTCGTCAATCGACACCAAATTTTCCAAGATCGGGTTTTGATCTCACACTTGAGGGGCGGAGAAAGTTGGAATGGTAAACCTCGCAGCAACATCCTCCCTGCTGAAGTCTGGACTTGCACATAATGCAGGTGTGGTTTCCACAAACCGAATGTGAAACCTACTTGAAGAATCTACTTGATCAAGGATCCAACAGTCCAGTAACATATTAAGCCTTCAACGCATCTGGTCTTATTTCTCATCTTTAGGGATTCGATATATATCTGATCCACTTTGATGGACAAGAATTTAAAAAATAATGATCAAAAACAGAGGACATGTCAGTCATCACCCCACAAGAGAACATTTTCTCAACTCAAAAGGTATCTGATGACAGTTGCAACCTGTCACAAGACAACATTTAGGAGTTTTGAAGAGAGCAGGGAGACAAAAAGAAAGCGAGCCAATCCCCTGACTCACCTGAAACATCTGCCGCTGCTATGCTCGCTGCGCTTACTGGGTGTGTCAGTCTGAGCATGTGTGTCTGTGAGTTTGTGCGGTAAATATTTTCTCACATTGTAATGGGAATGACGTGAAAAGATTTTCGGTTGAGCTTACCTCAGTGAAGAGAAGGTTCAGGGCAGTGAAGTCCCATTTCTTTGCTTGTGGAGCATGGTATCTCAAAATAGCATCCTGAAGGAAGTGCAGGGTATTTTGATTACAAAAACATCTCTGTGCTTGTTTCACAAGATATTCAAATTCAAAGGTAGCTGTTGTGTATCCTTGAAGGCAGTTCAGGTCACGTCTTAAAAATAAATGAATATATATATATATATATATATATATATATATATATATATATATATATATATATATATATATATATATATATGCATAAATGTAATCGATTTAAGTAAAACACTACTTTGCAATGAACAAATCAAAGGGAAAATGTCATATTTTATTTGTGGACAGAATTAAATGAATGCCACTTTCACATCATCCCATAAAATTATAACATTTTGGGGGACACAGAAAGGCAGTTTAGAAAAACGAAGGATGAGAAAAAGTGATTGGCAGCATATTTGCTTTTCAATCCAACAGACCAGCAGCGTGTCCATGAAAAGCGGTTCAGGTTGTAAATCCTGCCACCTAGTGGTCATTATTGGGATTAAATACAATACTAACATCCAGTGCGAGCGGAAAACACGTTTTGGTTCATTAGCACTTATTTTTTAAGCTTGAATATTGTTTAAAGTAGCGTGGAAAACTGTCAGTATTTGATGTGCACACACTCAAGACATAGCGACAAAAACTGAGTTTAGCTAAGCTCTAAGCAGCTGTTCACTACAGATGTTTCACTTTTTAAAAAAACTATATATACTTGCAGTTGTTTGTGCAAGTGCGTAAGAAGAGAAGAAAATGTGGCACTCCTGTTAGGACATATATTTGAGTGAGAAATCCAACCAGCCATGCTCACGGAATCCCTCTTACCCTCACATCCAAGGAACTCGTAAAACCCTTCAGCAAAGAAGAGCGGATCAAATCCCACCGACTTTGCAAAGCTCCTTCCTGAAAGGGACAGAAACAAAAATATTTCTCTGAATAATATGGATGATCAGTTGATGATCTGTTCTCTGCTATGCACAAGCCATCCAGGTCTGAACTCTCCAACTTTATCAACAAACTTCGCCATGTGAATGTGCTTCCAGGTCACTCACCTGAGCAGCTTCAACTCTATAATTTCTACCTCTGCTTCTCTCATTTACACACAAGTATTCAGTGTTGGTTGTACAGCGCTTCATTCCTCTCTTCTCCAGTGCATAAGTTCACCACTGAGCTTTTCCCCCAACTCAAATGTACCGTTATTACAGACCACTAAATCATCAGCAAACATCATGGTCCATGGAGCCACCTCCTCGTCTGTCCATAACAATAACAAACATGTGATCCCTGAGCTGATCCCTCATTCCTACAGCACACCTCGCCACCTTCTCACTGTCCTTACTCTCATATATTTCCTCTCTCAGATCACTGTCTTAGGCTTCTGCTAATATTCTCCTGCTAATGTGTTTGAACAGATGGGGATCCTCACATGATGCTGTCGTACCTCAGCCTCTATGGGGAACACGTTCTTCTCGGAGCACGGCATCTTCACAAACTGATCATCCCAGGCATCCTTGAACCTGCTGGGATGCGGAACGGGCCTCTCGTCCTCCCGGAGCAGATCTGTCTGTATCAAAAATTAGACCAAAATGAGTATATGGCATGAATAAATCTCTCAATAACTTTATTATTTCTTCCATTTACCAGGATACCATAACATAATTGATGAAATAAAATGCATCACACAAAAGTTTACTTTGCATCACTCTGGTCCCCAAGTGGCAAACAAAAAAGTTCAATTAAAGACAGTTGTTTACTCGACGGCTGACTGACCAACTGATTTTAACAGCAATTAGAAAGATCAATTAAAACTCAGTATCTCTGATCTTATTAAACTGACAGAGACTCCATAGTTAAGACTCCAGATATGAGGAAAAAGTAACAGCCATGAAGCAGCTGTGGCAGCAGTCCTCTGGGATGTGGAGGACACTGTCTGACAGGAGACCCTGTGGGTATAGTGGGACTTCGCTCCTCTGAATGCAGTCTTTGTTTTCCCCACTTCCAATGTTAACACTCAACACTATTTTCAGACAGGATTGCGGGAAAATGAATTTTAAGATCAATTTAATCTGTTATCATATCTATCAGTGGAAGAACACACCTTCAGATATAACCAACCCTTAAGTCTAGCACAGAACTGTCCAGACCTGCTCTGATTTGGGCGACAGAAAACCACCGTTGACTCACCCTGACTGTGATTGTGTGGTGAGGCACTACTTTCAGGTGAGACAGTGGTGGGGCACACTGAGGCATTCGGTTCAGATCATCTATAGGAGTCCCAAGCCACCTTCACCCCATGGTTTGCAATGTGAAGAAAACACAATTTATTACATTGTTAGCAGCTGCAGACAACATGATAGAACAGTATCTCACATACCTTTCAGATGTTGCCTCTGAATGGCTCATATCAAGTGAGCTACTGCACTCTGCAGCCTGGCTGCTGCCTGGTGGCGCTTTGACAGGACACTGTGTATCTTTGGTTGACTGACCAGATTCTGACGGTTCGGCCTGCTGTTGAGAACTGGGAGAAGCATCAGCAGCTCCACTGTCCACAGAGTCTTGAACAGTCTCGTGATTGAACACCATGTTCTTGTCAACGGGACTGATGGGACTCAGCATCTCCACATCACTTGTTGTATTCACACACTTCTTTGGACTACCACGGCAGCCAGGTTTAAAACCAGGCCCGGGAGAACTGATACTCCTGGGGAAGTATGTCGGACTACCCCTCTCATCACGTCCAATTCCACCCCCCAAGTCCATAGATGTCTGAGAGGCTGACTCATCTTGGCTGCTCCCCCCCACTGTACAGTCCATGTCCAAATTTTGTGAGTCAGATGGACATCCCTGTTGTTGATCAGCAGTATTTGACTGCTCAGCACCTCCTGGACTGCCATCACCAGGCACACTGTCATAGAAGTGAAAGACGAGATTAGATTAGAGTTAAGAACAAATATATATTTTTGTCAAATGCAAACAAAACGATCAAGATTTTTTTTTACCTTTTCTGCAACTCCTTGTCCATGTTTGAGATCTGACCAGACACCTTGACAGCAATACTAGAGAAAGATCACATTCCAATTTGAATGACCAAATAAACAACAAGGTTTAGTTTTAAAAAATGTGTGCAAGACTAGAAAGAAAGTTATTTGGTGATGACAAAAATTATTTCTTCCTTGATCACTTCACATAGTTCAATCTGAAGATGATAGTGACAGAGACTGGAGAAGTAGTCTCAATGCTAGACCTTGTTATTACTGCAGGTCTTGTTATGGCTGCAAGTGGCATGAATGCAACAATGTGAGGCACATAATAATGGAGGCAAGCCAGGAGACACTGTTCCAAATGTTTAAACAACTGTTTCAGGGTTCTGGGCAAAAAAGTGGTCCGATTTAAGTGTGTGTGTATCTCTGATTTCAGCAATCCAAATTGAAACCTTGAGACTGTAAGAAGAACACCTTATTGATATTTGTGGATTTCTTTCAGAAAGACAGAAGGACACATTGCTTTATTTTGATGATGAATTCAAGCTTGCTTCAGTGATATTTACTTTAAAAGCCATACAGAAAGTAAAAGGCTTTGACTCGCATTCGTTAAGGAGGAACCATCTTCACCAGCTTTCTGTCAACTACAAGGCATTGATCAGTGGGGCAAAGTTTCTGTTATAAGCAAGTGACCAGCGGAATTTGGAACCATAGATAAGATATGATTGTAATGCAACACCGGAAAAATCAAGAAAACAATACGCCCGAGTGGGGATTGCATTAATGTTAAAGGTAAATGAGCACTAAATCGTGTTCCTGGCATGAATACTTAGACTTCAAGGCGTCGTTATTACATGATAGGATGTAAGATGAGTGAGCAGTGACATTGGCTAACAAGTAAACAAACGATCAATGCGCAAAACTCCGTCTAGTCCGGAGGACATAACGTTTAACGAAAGAGCTGCAGCTCGACATATCATGCGCATACGTGTTTGTGTTACCAAAAACTATATGTTGCACTTTAATAACTCATGAAATGTATCTGGTAATTACCAATCAATTACGAGTCCATCCTGATACAGTAAAAGCATCTTGTGCTAACAGTGACTTAGCAAAGAGGCTGCCGTAAAGCAAAGAAACAACTTACCTGAAAGGTTCCTTGTGGGCGACAACACCTGGTTAGTTGCGTTACATGATTCTCTATGTATCGTGGTATACAAGTGCAAAAGAAGTTCTGGACAACTGGTTTTATCCAGATTAGAGTTCACTCTCTCTTCTTCCCTCAGAGACTGGTTTGCGACAGCGGCTCAACTTGACGGCTTTGCGGGTCGGGACCAATCAAATGAGGATCTGGTGAAGAGGGGCGGGCTATGGGGTTGTATCCTAGCAACAGCGTCAATGGCTAAAAATGTCGGAATGGTGTTTTAGTGAAGAAAATGCTCTATGTTCAGTACAATGGATACGTGCGACGCCCTCTAACGGGCTTGACGAAGAACTGGTGTGTAACTCAGGATCTTTAATGGACGTGGCGTATCCCGGCTTTCAAATATACTCAGTTCGAGAACATAACACTGGCGTATTAATCTTCCAAAACACGATAATCGAAGCAATACGTCAACGTGATGTTCATCAGCACCTAAATCTATTTACAAGAAAGTAAACTAAATCACCAACTATTTTATGTTAACAGGAAAACAGACAGAAAAACACAACATGAAAATAATTTATTTAATTTACATTTGGAAGTTTGCATTGCTCACTGCTAACATTTAAAAGATGTACTGCAAAAAAGGAATGAAGTAAAAATAGTGCAAAATATTTAAGTGCTGCAGAGAGAAAGAATGCTCAAAACTCCTGGTGGTGGGATTTTTAACCCCCCAGGTCAGGGAATATTTCTGCACCAGACAAATCTGATCTATATGACTGGAGAAACAGATGAGGAGGACACAAGACAGAACAATATGGAATGTGTTGACTTTGCCTTTGGAATGTTTCTTAAGAGAATGGCTTGATGATTTTCATTGAGATGTAATTCTGCAGAAATAAAAGAGACCGTCAGTATGGTTTGACAAAATATACAATTGTGCATACAAATTCATGCATGTATTCTCACAGGAAGAGAGTAGAACAGGATCCCGAGGAACAGGACCACCAGCAAGAGAAGAACTCCACCAATAAAGAGCCACTTGAATCGCCGCCAGACAATGAATTTCATAGTCTTGCAGGGGTTTGTGAACCAGAGGAAGGACGTGTCCGGCCGACTGTGGAGAGTAGATGTTAAATAGTGCTCACAAAAAATGTGACTTGTTTAGGAACTAGGTTGGTTACTTTGGTGCGTCCAGTTTTGGGTTCATGTTGGGCTCGTCCCGTCCTTTCCCAGCAGGTCTTTCCTCCATCTCCTTCTCTTCAACAATCTCCAATGTCATCTCTACTTTTCCCTGCACATATTTCACTGTCAACAAAAAGGCGACTAGAAAGAAAACAGATCAGAACTTAACTTACGCCAAGAATGTGCTTCCCATCCTGTTCCATCACACATGGCCACCAGCCTCGTACGGACTTTTGGGAGAAGAGAGAGTTCGGCACAAGTTTGCGTGAGGGAGAGGATCCCGTCAGTCCTGGCAACATTTTCAGGCTGCACTTGTCGGAACTCTTCGCAGGAGGTATGAGATTCAGAAGGTCCAACTCAACAGAACCTGAGGAGCACAGATGCAGATAAGTTCACAGCTTCTTTTCCATGCCTTGTAAACTTAGATAATGGATCATTACCCAGGTAGTCATCCAAGGAGAATTTGTCATTGTCCCAAATCTGCACAACAAACTTGGGGGGAATTCTGAATTCAGTTTTGTCCAGATTCCAGAAGTGTTCCTTGGAGCAAAGAGGTAAAGTTGCTGGTCAACAAAGTCATCCAGTGAAGTGAAATGTCAAGTAGAGCTCAGAAACACCTTCACCCATTAAAGAGCTGCAGAGTCATTTCTACATCTATGTGCGTGGGATGCATGTATAAAAGTGGATAAAATACAATGTAATAAATTAAAGTTTTCAGGGGAAACAGACTTTCTAAAATGTACCTGACACTATCAACCAACCACTTCCCTGTTTTTTTAGAAACATATTGAAAAGACAAATGTGCACTTGTTCACTTTTCTTATCACCATAAAATGACCAATATTATAATATTATGGCTTATAATAAGCATTCTTTCCTTTCCCTCCAAATATTTGTAGCAGGAGAATGCATTTAACATAATAAAAGACCTGAAGCAAAGACAGAAGGGATTTATAGGAAGAGATGCAACTAACCTTTCTGGACACAACACACATTTGTTCTGCAGGAAGGTAGTCAAAGCCAAAGATGAACCTCCAATTGAAATTTCCATCCCCATCCAGCGACCTGTAATGAACATCGGTCTTCTGCTTGTCCTCCTCCATTCCCGACATCCACCTCGAATGAAAGACACCATGAGAATGACTAAAAGTCGACAGGAACTACTGAGATTTAACAGGGATCAGTCCAATACCCTTTGACATAGATGTCACTCATGCTCTCGCCAGTGATGCTTGTTTCGTCCATGATGACTTCGCTCGTGTTCCAAATGATGGCCCGCAAGTAGTATCTGTGTTAAAGACAGAGCATCAGATCTGACCTGCTGCTCAGTGGTTGATTTTGTCAAGAGTTACTTTTTTGCTACACGCGGGGCGACTTGGCTTGGTGGTCCTGGCAGCCCGAGGCCTTTGGGGAAAATGTCCACCCACATTTGGATGCGCCCCTGGATATGTGAGACACAAAGTCACCTATAAATACTAGCAGAATACAGATGCAGGCGTGGACGGATGAGCTCACCTGGGAGAGATTTGGCTGGTGGGAGCTGCACAGGGTTCGGGTCTCAACATGTTCAGGTACCAATCCTTGATTTCTGAGCACGTGAAGGGCAAGTCTCTCGCTGGCTGGGCCATGGTGTTTTTGGATCATGGTGTTTGCCTCTGAAGAGGACATGAGTTAAGTGAATCGAAGTGTGGTGCAGTACTAACAGTGCTAACAACTATTCTTCTTGAACTGCATTTTCTTGCACATTGTTCACGTGGTTTCTAAGCTCTTTAGTATAGCTTTTTTGCACTTTATAATATTATTTATTTTTAATTTATTGTGATATGTTGAGCACAGACCATGTTATGAACATAATTTCCCTTGGGATTAATCAAGCGTTTCTGATTCTCATTCTGAACTCAGTGTTACCAAAGTCGTGCAGGAAGTATTGCCGTCCTGAGAAAGTCAGTGAGATCCCATCTCCCTCTACAGTTGGTGGCGGAACACCTCTCATGCGGGCCACGTTCTGGAGAATCTGAGATGGTTTGATCTGGTCCCTCCACTGGTTTATCCCAGAGCTGCAACATACACCAAAACAATCTTGATTTAATGATTCTTTTTAATGATTTCTTGTAAAGAAATTGGGCTCAATAGCACCTTGGAGCAAGAACTGAGTCTGTACTCACACACAGTAGGTCTGAGGTAGACCACAGCAGGCTCTGAATCGGGACAGAAGCCGGTTCTCCAAATCAATGACGGTCTCGCCAACTTTCTCGTCTCGGCTCAGGAGGTCATAGTCGTAAATTGCAATTTTCAGATCTTTGTCTTGAGGCAGGAAGCAGGACATCTCAAACATTCTGAGCGGAAATATCCAGACACTCATGAGATGAACAGACGCTGACAGTGTAACCCACAAAATGTCCCGTTCAATCATACCTCCCAAACTCTGGACTGAGTGTATTTGGTTTGTAGTGATCTCGGTCATCCACTGTTTTGCGGCCTAGTGTGAGCTTAATGTATGGATCGCACTGAGATGAGGGAAGAGATTGAAGTGTTTTCAAGTTAAATCATCTCAAAGATTTGATCTCCAGCAATCGATGGTTTAAACCCACCATTCCATTCACATCTTTGGGCTGCAGATCGATACACCGAACTACATAAATCCTAACCAGACACTCCTGGGGTGTACTCTCGGGAAGCTCCCTGAATTGTCGAGGAGGAGCCGAAACATTCGGGTCGTCGGGAAGCGGGTAAATCTTGAATGATCCCTGTCCATAAACATTGAAGTGGATAAGTTGATTTTCACAACTTCATTACACATTTACTTACTTATTATTGTGATTATTTAACATATTGTGAAAAGTAAGTGAGTAAAACCAAACGTGTATTAAAGGGTCTAAGGAAATGTAACTATAAAATAATGAAAAATACATATAAATATGTGTAAAGGTTAAATTATATGTACTAAAATGTAACTGTTTTTTTCATTTAAACTGCAATGTACTGAAAACAAATGAAGCAGCTGAACAAAGTAATAATACATAGTTGTATTTAATGGTCTAAAATTTCAACAGTTTATCAATAATACTGCACCATGAACCATAAATAACAACACAAATCTAAATTTAATAATAAACTACATGTTGAACTAATACAAAATACAATTAATTCAAATTATTATAAATCAATAAGTCAGATTTAATCATGTTCAGTATATCCGCGGATGTGTCTTAGTTAAGTATCTTAAGTATCCAACAGAGGGCAGCAAAGAAAATGGAATCGCAAATCACCTTGAACTCTCCCACGACAGACGGATCGTCGTCATCGTCGTCATCATCCTTCCCTCGCTGAAGCCTGAAGGTGCTGCAGAAATCTGTCAGCCCCTGAAATTCCTCCACCTGCTCGAGCTCAGAGTCGTACACCTGAGAACAGGTGACACCCATGGAGGACAATTGGAAACTGAGCCAGTGACATTCACCTGCTTGCACTCACAACCACATTCCTTCTATTGTACCGTAATCTGTCTCGAAAAAACACTGAAAAGTTGCGTATTTCAACTGACTAATTCAGAACTTAAACTTACATCATCTTGAATATCTAGAATATAATTTAGATCGGGATAATAATTGCATTACTCACGATGATATTCTCAGACCTTAAAGCTGTATTTATAAATGTGATGGGACGAGTCTGTACATAAAGCCTCTGTGTCACAGCTCACTGACTGCAGCTAGTAAAACCACCTACCGCACAAACACGCATCAGCTGTTGGGTAACTGAACAGATAGTGATGACAGTGATTTTACCTGTAGCGTGTCATACCCCTTCTTCATGTACGGCCCGCATTTGTCATCTTGGCCAACAGAGGCGTAGAACTTACTCCACCAGTCGACCGCCTCCTCTTCCTACAATACAATACATGCTGTTTTAGAGCAGGAACCTCATCAGCAGCACTGAAAGTTTCACTTACTTTATCAGCTTGACCCTGGAAGAGACACAGAGGATGCACCAGTTAAAGAAAGACTAACAATGGTTCTCTCAGAGAGACGATACTTACCTCACTCTTCAAGAGTTGTCCGTCCTCCACATTGATAATGGCGTCTCCTTGTGCTGCGTTGATCATTGCAACTGCAAATATTAACATTCAGAATAATATTTATGAGACATAAAAAAAAACAATACTCAAGCAATATTTTGTTTTTTAAGAGACAAAATATGTATATTATGAAGAATTTTATACTTTTATCACTTGTTCAACAGGTCTGTACTGTAGGGGACTTGAATGTCTGATTTTTACTCTGGTGACTAGTATTTCAAGAAAATAGCAGCATTTTGGGTTAAATGTTAATAAATAAATATTTAAATCCCTTTTCTTTAATGAAACATGTCTGTAACGTTGCATAGTTGTTGATTTTCTGTTGCTAAAAATGCTTTACATTTATTTAAACATTTATTCTGGTAGTAACAGTCTGTGCAAAGAGACTAAAACACTTTTCATTGACTACAACTCGAGCCATGGATGACTCCGACTTCTCGAGGACAAAAAGAATATGACTATAATCAATACCGGCGTAAGCGACTTGTCCCACAAGACTATACGAAAAGCAAAATTGAAAAAAGGCCACGTGAATACAACAACTAAAATGTTCTCATCATATTATCTCCTATTATTATTTCTTCTTGGACTGTTTTCACAATTTAATGAAGCTTCATTTCTGCGCATGTTTCTCTTCGGTTTAGCAAAAGACTGCGGCTGAGATTTGTGTGGGTCACCTCGAGCAGACATGCAGACTTCACTGTTGATGCGATACGGGTCACAGCGGAACTCCTCCAAGCAGTCGATGGTGCACTGACCCACGACGGGCTTCCTCCCAAACGGTCTGTGGTCGACAACCTTCAGGACGATGGGCGGGGTGTACATTTCTTCTTTGGGAAGAAGCTGCGACAAACAAGTGTGTTAACTTCCAAAAAACAAAGTTTATTTTGGGGCGAGTCAGAGACATGAGAGGACTCTAGCCAGTACCACTTTAAGGAGCAATATGGATCCGGGAAAGTTGGGATTCTTCTTGAAGTTTTTGATTGCGGATGTTTGGACGATTTCACCGCCACATTCCACAATCAGACTGGGAGAGGAAACAGCGGCCAGTTGATACGTCTTCATGTTCCTCAGGCCCCACGTCAAGACCTGTGGGTGAGTGGATGAGCTCAGAGACTGTAATCCGTTGGAAAAGAATGGTTTCATACCTCGATGGCAGTGAGCTGCACGACAGGCCTGATTCCCTGCGGAACCATATAGAGGTTCTCCCCTCTCCGAGGTGGAACCAAAGGAAGCTCTGCCTCACTCGCCTGAAGTCAAAGCACAAATTGGGGAACACCTGCTTCCAATGCTCAATAAAAACTCTCATCCTTATTACCTTGTCCTTCAGCAGCAGCTCAGCAGCCATTAGCACCTCTCCAGCACTGCACCCCTTTTTCGTGACTGGGTACCACAGTAATTTTGGACTCAAAGCCCCACCGGGGTTCAGTTTGACCACAGGGCGGCAGGTACAGCGACCCATTGGCTCGTCTTTCCCCTGACAGATGAATCAGGTCGGACGTCATCACGAGAGCAGGAGCTCAGTTTAACAATACATACCACTTGGTCACTGTCGTACAGCTCCAGAACCACATCTGGGGGGTTGTGGTTGATGGTCTGAGGGTCTCCGTAGATCTCAATGTCATCAAAGATGAGAGTCTGATCCCACGTGGGGTTCAAAGTGCTGCCGATGACCTCAGTGGTTTTACTGACATGCAGGAACGACACATGGGCGTATGGATCTGGATCAGATAAAACGTTAGATAACATCTTTATGGAACTGTTTAAGACCCTTTAGATATTACTGAGTGAGGAAACGGTACAGGTGTTAACTTTCATGATGGATAAGACCGGCAGTGACATTGCAGGGGTTATTTTGGGGTTGAGTTTTTGTTTTATTATTATTTATTTATTTTAACTTTGTAATTGTATTTTGATCGTTTTTTATTATTATTCTATTTTACTTATTGTGAGTTGTGGAAAAAAGCATTACTTCCACAGTTACTGCAAGCACATCTGCCTTTTTGTATATCGTACACACAAAAAGATTGTGTCTTGTGTTTTTTGTACTCAAAAAACTATTAATACCCAATAAAAATATTTTGAAAAAAAAAGAAAGTGATACAGGATGAAACTCCTCTGACGTGCTCCTCACCTGAGAAGCTGTCTGAGTCCATGGCGCAGAGGTTCCGGGCCTGGTAGACGTAAACCCTTAGGTGGAACATGTAGGAGCCTGGATGAAGAATAGCAATGTTACACTCCTCTGCGAGGAAGTTTCATTCTTTTCATCAGCATTGTTTCAAAAAGAAACCATATCCCACATGATTACTTACGGCTGAAGTGGCAGGAAACAGTGGGAGTGTTGGCACCAAACCGTTTGGGTCCTTCCGTTTTGCTGCTTTTTTCATCAATGTCAACTCCCTGATAAGAAAATGAACGTGAACTATTCACCACGACAGAATAACATGTAAACTGAACCTCTAGGTGCCGGGAAAAGGCATGTGATGAAGAATAATAAGAGGATGTGACTCAGAGGAAAACTCTAATTGGGGTGCTGGACTTTATTAGAAGAAGTGGACAAAGAGGAACTTTCATTTTGACTCACTAATGCTCCCTCCAGTTTGAAGATGGCAGAGGCACCGATGCAGTCAGATGGAACCATCTTCCTCCTCCAGCGGCGCCGGCGGACTGAGTCAGAAGCGCGTTCTTTTCTGTGGAACTTCCAGCCAATCAGTGAGGAATATTCCCAGCCTTCACCTGTCTCTCGTTTCTGAGGAAGAAATCAAAGGATGCGTCAGGGACACACTGACTCATACTTAGGTCAACAAGAACCGTACTATATTGGAATGGATGTGAACTAAATATAAAAAAAAAGATTGTTAATGCACCCTATAACACATACTAGCATCAATAAATGACTTATTATTCATATCTGTATTAGCAACATAATACCTGGTGTTCATTATCAAGTTCTGATCATTATCAAGTACTGAATGGTCACTGAAAGTTCATTCAAAAACAACAATTATTAATATGATTATTAACAGTATGTTAACGAGTATCTCTCAAGAATCTGTTATTTATAAAATAAAAATAAAAATAAAAATAAAAATAAAAATAAAAATAAAAATAAAAATAAAAATAATGTGGAATGTTTTAGATGAAATTCAGATGAATCCCTGTGATCTCTTTAAAAAAACATTTATGTACCTCAGATGATGTTTTATCAGCAATCTTCTTCCTCTTTCTTATAAGCCTCTTCCTGCGATGGATGTGGTACATCTTCTCAGCAGCAACCCAGGATTTGGGCTTATCATCCGGGGGAATAGTAACGCCGTACTCCCAACCTTGCGTGATAAAGAGACAAAAAGTGCATTTCCACCAGAAAACAGACTTAGGTGTCCTCATAACCAAATACTACAGCATAGTCAAACAAGATTTTTTTAAATTGTTGAGTCATGAATACTAATCTGATGTAAACATCAGACTCTACCTTTCTCATCGACAGCTCTGTTGGTGTCAAAAGTCCAGTCGTCTTCCCACCTCCATCCAGATGGACACTCGAACTCCCCAGGACTTAGAGCTTTTTCTCCATTCTATATGAACAATTACAATTAGACGTATGGCAGAATATTTAATTCCATTTTAAATCAAATGAATCCCTAAACAACTTGAGTAACAAAAGCTGTTTACTGCACGTTGATACTTTTAATCTTTGCAGTGAATTTGTACAAAAACTATAATGATTTTTCAAGTGGGGATTGTGTAACTGGCAGAGAAAGTGTGCCAGCTTCATGCTGGTTTTGCTACATATTCCACGTTATTCTGACAACCTGAGCGCTTGCATGGACCATTTAGACCAAACAATAATCAAAATGACGTTCAAGGGAAAGACAAGTTGTTTCAAATGTCGTGTTAAATCCCCGCGGGTTTGTCCGGAACTGAAAACAATAGAAAGAGACTTGAATACACAAGCTTTTGTTGAGTTATCAGCAGCTACATTTTTCACATAGTGACTGGCTATTTGTGTGTGTCATGTGTTAGTGAGATCATGATGCCTCACCACATCAGTGTAAGACTCTGTAGCAGGTTTCCACTCTCCGCCAGGGAAACGGGTCTCATTCTGATAAACCTCGTCTGTGAACTCTGTGTGTCCTGCGTCGGCTTCTGTCAACAGGCTGGAAAAAAGAGGCGGATCAGAGGCTTTGTGACTCAGATGGAGCGTCACGATAAACAGAGCGGCAGGAACCCATCAGAAAATCACTTAGATGGGCCCCTGCGTGAGAATGGTAGACACCCCCTTTAACCAAAACACAGGCTCAGGCCGAAATTCCTCTAGATGCCCTGTGATTAGGCTCTGAGTCAAGTTGACACAGTGGCTGGTACACACTTGTATAAGCACCTCTGCTTAATACCTGGGACCTCCAGCTACAGAGATATTTCACAATATATATGATTTTGACACAGATTCAGCAAGCTCCATGCAACACAGTCATTGACTCTAAAATGCAATATTACTGTTTTTAAGGTTGATTGACTACATTTGTTAGACCATGTTTCAAGGCTATATGTACAGACTATATAAGAATATGAGAACAGCATAAAAGAAATTACAGATTAGATTGGGGAACACATAACAACTAGTAATAGACTAGTTGTTGTTTATTTACTGAGAATACTAGGTAATAATGGTGTGGGCTTTTGGTGCCTATTCCAGAACAACATCTAGACAGTCTTAACAAGACGCCAGTCAATATTTTATAATGATTAATATTCTACGAAACAAACACATGAATAAGTAATAAATGTTCCCTCCATATCACTTTAGATTAGGTGAAAAAAATAAATATAAATCACATTTGAAAAGTACATTTTGAAAATACAGTACAATTGAGAAGATGAAGCTTAGCTAAACTTACAATTAATGGAAGAATTATTTTGGCTATGTCTTTAATAGTTTAACCTACATAATTATGTACAAATCAAAAGTATTGATAAAGCAGGATGGAGTATTTAAACATGGACCATTCAATCCCACACTTGGAAGAGTAATGCCGCAGTTATGGAACCGACAAAAAGACTGCTTTTTATATTTGAAATGAACGGTAAAATATCAGAGACATGACCGTTGGCCCCAAGTTAACTAGAGTATCACTATTTAAGCAGACAAAAGGCTTTATCTTGCTCTGCCATAATCTCACTGCTGTGCCTCTGAGAGTACATAATACCTCTGATCTGCGATAACATATTGTTTTAATACAAGTCGTCCATAAGATGCCACACTATATATGAGACAGATCTGATGTGTACCATTGCCCTCGAGTAAAGATAGTGATAGACTATGTCTTGGTAAACATGATTACCAACACATAGTAATACAGAATGCATGCAAACTATGAAGAATGCATTTATGTATTGCACAAAACTGCTTTGACTCCTTTGAATTCTCCAGATAACAGTGACTTTTGGCGAAATGAGGGTGCTCTTAGAGGACATCTGCACATATGGACTTACCATCGCTCCGGGTCCACAAACCAGTCTCCCTGCCACTCCCAACTTTTCGGGGGAAGGAACCTCTCCTGTTTCAGTTTGATTTTCCCGGTCACATCAGAGCACTTGTGACGACCAACAAGGCCTGTGTTGCCCCACTTCCCGAACACCCTGGCCTGGTTTTCATACTGCAGAGACAAGACTTGGCGTTAATTCAATCCCACTTTCACCAGTGGTGGTGATGAATGGAAAGAGCAGTACCATTTCGGCATAGACACTGAAGTTGCCTTCTGAGTAAGTGTTGAACTTTTTCTCATGAGTCGAGAGGCCGAGCCACATGTTGACCCGCAACTGGACCGGGATTTTCACCCCTTTGTTTTTGTCCATGGGGTACTGACAGGAAGACAGACAAATAGAATTCATATTTTACTTACCCTGCTGAATATAAGGGTCAGAGTACACATGAAGAACAATAAACTTCATAATCAGCTTGTTGAACAACAGTCCTCAAAAAAACTATTCAGTACGGTTGAATCTTACCTGCATGAAGATGGTCTGGGGGCGTCCACAGTGTTGGCCGCAGGCTTGCTCGCTGAAGTTGGAATAGAGAATCTGATTGGCTGGAATTCGAGCAAAAGCCACTCGCTTCTCTCCTTTTAACATCCAGATGATCACATCCGGCATGCTGTTCTGGGGCTGTTCAAAAAACAAATGTTTTAGTTCCAAATGATGAAAAATAATTGCAAGAACAGAAGATCTGGAGTCCCTGTCACCTGTTTTCTGTCACCAGTTGAAACGGACACAAAAATAGGCTAAACATGAAGGTCAGTTCAAGTTTAGGTTTCATTAGGAGTGGCTTTTGATATACTGTGTTTTTGAACGTCATTTCAGGCAATGTATTCTTAAGTGAAGGGTGCGGTGCGGCACGTCAATGTAACAGCTCAGTGAATTCTGACCTCTTCAGCTAGCTGCTTGATTCTCTCCAACCAGTCTTCGATGTCACCAATAGAGGCCTTCACGTCTGCAACTTCTTCCATCATCCGACAGGCCATCTGCCTCAGACTGACCATGGCGGCATCGCGAAGGGTTTTAAATTGAAGATCCAGCGAGGTCAGGTTCGGTTTTCCCTCGAGCTCAGGCAGCTGGAAACTTTCAAATAATGTTTTTTTAAGCGACATTCGATGGCAAGTGCACAATGAAGACATGATCCGACTTCATTCCAAACAGCTTACACTTGGTAATATTATGTCAGAGAATACCACTACACAATTCACCCTTACCTATTCAGGTCCTCAATCATGTGGTGGATGAGTTTGTGCCAAATCTCTGTCAGCTGTGCCTCAGGCACTTTTGCAAAAATGGCTGTTTTTAACAAGTTAAGGTTGGACTCCTGGAATTAAATTAATTAATTAATGCATGTGTCACTTGTTTTTGTCAAAAGTGCCATGAAGTCCCACCAGTCTCTGTGCTATGAAAAGAAGAATGTTGGTTGACTCCAGGCGATGGTTGATGTCTTCCCAGTATGAAGTCAGTATAACTACAGGCTTGGTGTCGGCCCAGGGGAGGTAGTAGTAGTGATTACCTGAGGGATACAAAATAAACACACTCCGTCATGATAAACACAAGTTGAGATCCACCTGTCAGCTACTTCTTAATCTTGCTGACAGTGAATCATGCAGGCTGAGTCGAGGAGAAAGTAATAGAAACTAAAACTTTAAATAGTTATGAATAAAACCAGAAATAGCATATTAATGCCCAGATTACTTTTAGAATTAACTTTGTTTGTCAATCTAATAAGAATTTATCCTTCTTCATTTTAGGCCGCTTAATCAACACATGATGGCAAGATCCATCAGATACCCATTCCTCAGGTAAAAAATAAATAAATATGGGCTACGTTTTCTGCTTTGTTTTTCTGTCCCACGCTGTTATGTGGGGTCGTGAGTTGCGGCCAGATTGATACTTTCAACAATATAGACTAAATTTACTCCACTATTTTATTAGGTTTAGGGCAGCATAGGTCAGGTAGTCGAGCAGTTGGCCTTTGACTGAGAGGCTGCCAGTTCCCCAGACCCCAGCTCCTGATCTCCTTGTGCCCACAAGCAAGACACCCGATTGAACATGAGTCAGATGGCTTGTTGTGTAACAGCCTACAGGCATCAGAGGTTCTGGACATCTGGGTTTTTTTTCAACCATCTCCAGGCAACACTAGGGCCTTTGGCATGGCCTGTTTTGATTGTTTGACCACCTGGTTTAACCAAGTGCAAGAGGAAATTGTGGCGGACACTACTTACCGTCAAAGACAGCAAAGCTGTACTGGGTGGTGGATGCCAGGGGCTTGCAGGTGGTGTCCATTTTGTTGCCGTAATTCCCAATGCTGACTTCAAACTGGATCGGCTCGCCAGGTTCTTGGAGCATGCAAGCGCTGTGGAACACAGCACAAAGAGAGAACTTCCTCCTCCGCTGGTATTTCTGCATGAGGGATAAAAGGCAACTTTAAATTGACTCACACTGCTTTTATGAAACATCATAAAGAATATGATTGTTTCACCTGTATCACTAACACAAAGTACAAATTGTGTCATAGAATGGTTCTGTACAGTATACCTGAACAACCAGGATATCATCACTGGAGATGTCATCCACGGTCTTCTCAGTCTTTTCATCCAGCTGTGTGGAGAGTTCAAGAAGGATCCGACCTCTGTAGGCCACGCCCTCCCCCTGTGACGTTAAAGCAGATCAACATCACACACCTATGGAAGATCTATGCATCATATTGAGCTACCTTGCCAACATTGAGCTCCTCGTATGGATCACTGAGGCCGCTGAACTCTCGCAGGCTTCCATAGAGGTTCACAAAACAAGGCCCGAATGTTGGGAGAAAGCCAACTTCACTGCCTGCGGCACTCACTGAAACACAAACACAATACTTTAATTAAAATCAAACTTGGCGTGAGTCACTGGTTCTAATTCATTCCATGGAGATCTGGTTCAGGAGTCCTTGCAGAGAGGAAGAGGGACTGTGAGATAACATTCTGAATATCTTGTGGTATTTGTGCTTTGGAAAGTAGATCAGATTATTTTCACTCTTTTGACATCTGCATGTGGAATAAAGAAACAAGATAAGGACTGGAATCCAAAGTGACTTTGTCCTTGCAGTCTCAAAAACTAAACTAAATACCGGTCTATAAGCCAAGAGTGCAGTGGCGCTGTCTTCAACATAAAAAGGACAGTGGTGTACCCGGCTTAAAAATGTATGTGGGTCACTTCTAGTTTGGAAAACGGGGTCCAGCATTGAGACTGACTCATGAAAGAAACATGTCAGTGTTTTGAACTTGAATCATGAACTCTTCACATCTTTTATTTACATTAAAACTCTAAAAATGTGCTGTTTTCGCTCGAATGTCCAAAGTTCCGACACTGCAGCCGGTCTCAGCCGCTGCTTCTCGTCTCTAGTCCTCCTGGAGTTCAGCTTCAGGAGTTCGGAGCTGCGGACACGCGGGTGAATTTGAGCGCTTTAAGGTCAATAAAACGCCTGCAATTTTATTGGTTTGGTGACAAGGCTCAGTATGTTGGCTGCATGAGCGCTCTTAAGCCTGTAAAAATCCACATATTAGCCGCCTCGTTGTATAAGCCGCAGGGCTCAGACCATGAGAAAAAAGTAGCAGCCTATAGTCCAGAAATTATTTATCTTTTTAAGCCATGTTGCAACCAGAATTAGCTAATACTACAGAAAGCGACACATATTTATGAACAAAAAAATGAAATGAAATTGTGAAATTATTATTATCGTGAGCAAAACAACAGTTTCATCATATTTTTACAGTGAAATTATGCATGCATTATTTGAACAGACACATGCAGTGGATTTAGGAATCACCGCTGGACCATTGCTTACGTACTTTCAGAAGTTGTGTTGGAATTTTCTGCCTGTGTTTCTGTCAACAAAATGAAAAAAATCAAATCATAATTGGTAGCAAAAGGACATGTACTCTGCAGATGGGTCAAAATGCCGCCAAATTACATACATTTTGGGTTGTTTCCTGCTTAGGAAGAGTTTTATTTTACCTTCAATTTCTCCTCCTGATGAGGACATTTTGCTGAGATTCAAAAATGTTGTTCCGATGGCATCATCCTTGCTGACACGATCCCTGTGAGGAAATACGTATAACCCCCAATATATTTACATTTAAATGCTTACAGAGAGAATTTATGTATATATGAAACCTATAAACCATAGTGTTAGTGAGCATTCTTCAATAATGTAAAACAGGAAATCATATTTCAAAATCTCATTGCAAAATTGTTGTGTGTTTGAGTATAATATTCTCTTACCAGTCAAACACTGTCAACTTGATGCGCTCACACATGGATGGAAACTGCAAAGATGAAAGTAAAGCCAGATTATAAGTTATAATTCATCGCCACAACTGGAGTTCTACCTTCACTTGGATGTTGATGAGTTGATTCCATTCTGGATTAGCATTTCTCTGTATGATCTTGGTGCACATCTGGAAGAAAGGCACCTTCAGTACATCCCAAGAAACTCCTCTAGTCAATATACTCATGATAGAAATACCTTTTTGCCTGCAAAACTGACTTCCAAATATGGATCCACCAAGTTCTTCTTGTCTCCATCCCCTCCGAAAACTTGTTTGATGTTTTGAACAAAAGCGTCATCCACTGCAATGGAAAGAGATGAGAGGCTGCTTCGGAGGTCCACTGGTTACTCTGGCATGCTGGCTTACTCTGAGGCATGTCTTCGGCTCGATACACTTTAAGGCAGAGCGTGGCAGAACGTGTGGCAACTCCCGCTGGCACCAAGAGATTGCTCTCTATGTCGTCCTGCTCTTCACTCACATTCTTTCTGTCATTCTGGAGGACATATTTTTGATGAAATGTGGAATCTCGCATTACAAAGCCAATCTGATGTCTTCATACCGGCGGTTCCTCTCCAGTCACAACAACAATGATGCTGACTTTCAGGTAACCCTTCGCTCCGGAGCTGGAGTCATCAGGATCACTCAGCAGGAGCCATTTCCTCAAAATGGCATGAGCTGCACAAAGTAAACAATGGTAAGGAGGATGCTTTTCTCATGAAAAGAACAATAAAATTACTCACAAGGCTCATCGAAAATATAGCCAACATCCAACTGATGAAGAAAGAAGAAAAAGGTCAGCTTTTCCCTGAAAAATGAGAATCCTTCCATCCATTTTGATGGTGAATTAATCATGAAGACAGGCTCCGCCAAAACCAACTAACAAATTTGCAAGTCAGAACCAGGTAAAATGGGGAAGAGAAAGTTAACCACTGGTGCTCACGGACGTCATAAATGAGGACATAGAGGGAACGAGTGTGACAAAGGAGGGCAAGACGGGTTAAGGTGGAGGAGGCTGACTGGCAACTCTCATGGGAAAAGCCAAAGGAGGAACTATGAATTTTTTTTTAATCATCATTGAACCGAGAAGTGAAACACAATGTTTCTGCTATTTATAGGAATATTTGTCACAGTGTTTTAGTTGAGTGGCATCTGTCTTTTGTCAACTAACTAAAGAAGAATGCAAGAATTAAGAACAAATTCTGCAACTCTTTTTTTTAAAGATGGTATTGGTGCTAAATACATGATGAACTATTAACAGAGTCAAGGCAGAGCTGATTCAGTGCAGATTTAGACATCTCCGGCCCATAAAAATTAAAATAAATAAATAAATGTAACCTGGCAAGGTTGCTTCTCAGGCTTCCTAACTGCCACCGCTATGGTGAGGACCAAGAATTTGCCATACAGTGTTTTTAGTGGAATTTTGCTGGGTTCATTCCTCGACCATAGCCTGGTCTGGTTTTCACCCAAATATTTTTGCCTTTCCTGACTTAGACTGAACGTTTCCTTGACATCTAAACACAAATTTGGATGTCATCCTTACCGGATTTGTATCCGGTGTGTACAAACATTATTGATAAAATGCAGATGCACCACAAAGTACCTTGAATTCTCCCATCAGACTGTCAGACCTCATAGAAAAAGAGTCATAGACCTGCAAATGAAACACATTTCCCGTCAACACAAGCTGGAGGGACTTGTATTCTTAATTTAGGATCCAGCTCATCTGAAATATTTTGGCACATACCCGAAGACTGATGTTCTCATCAAACAGCTCAGAGGGGAGCATGTTGACGTTGTAGAAAAACATCTGGAAGACAGAAACAAAGAAGAATTAATGAAGACACCATTTGGGGTCAGCAATGATTCGGCTCACTTACAGATCAAGAGAGTCTTTTGGTTGAGCAGAAAAGATCAGATTAAAGGAAAAGTTTAAATCAGAGAAATGTGAACTGAACATGAGTAAAAGAGAATTTAAACCATCGACAACAATGGATGCTAGACTAACTACCTCATCAAAGAATGGATTATTCCCACGTTTGATTCTGGTTCTGTGCGTCTGACCACAAACGTTGACCTTCACCACAGGTTTGACGTTGTTACCGGGCAGCTGTCGACACTCAATGACCCGAACACGAATCTGCAGGAAGCAAGCCAATAGAATTCTACAGTCGTCCTGTCCAGACTTGAATATAATAATCACTGAATACAACTGCATTATGAGCAGCCTTATAAAATGATTAGATTCAATTACAACTTGTCACCTGAAAATCTTGAACTTTGTTAGCAAGCGCTCGGTGCCTCTTACGCCTCAGACTGACTCTGTTTTTGTTTGATTTGTTTAGAGGGGTTGCAGCTCCACCAGTTCCCTCCTGCCCTCCACTGTCGGTGTCCCCCTCGCCTCCTTCCACATCACTGGCATCTGTAGAAGACAATATTTTAATATGAGCGCTCTGTTTCCTGAGAAATGATAATCACATTGAATGACGTTTTCCCATATACAGGTTTATCAATTATGACACTGGAATATCACATTTTGGGATAGGTTTGGACCATATATGAATAATGCAGTTGAATTAAATTTTTTATTTTATACAGACCAAATTCCTGTTGGACCTTTAACCAGAATCAGGATTAGAATCAGATTTATTGCCATGGTCAGTGGGGATCCCACCAACTAGGAAAGAGCTTTGGAAAACGTGCAGTCAAAAACATAATAGTAAAAATATAAATAAAATAAAACAGAAAAACTAATAAACAAATAACCCACAGTCATTAACTGATAACTAATATTATATTATAATATTATAATATGTATATAATATTGTAATATTACTAATCACTGAAAGCATTAAACAACGAACAGGCCAACGCATCTACTCACCAATATCCAAGTGAGACATGTCACTATCCGGCTGATCAGTTGAGTTCGCTGAGGCAGGTGGCTCATACGTGATCATCAAATTAATGGTCGCCTGCCAAGAAAAGACGTTAACAACGTCACAAAAGAGGAAGCGTAAGCAGTCAAATGGAGGTGATGATTTTACCCCGATAGCCTGCTGTTTTTCATTGACCAGTGGGATGTTTTTGGATGGCAGTGATTTCAAACCACTAGACAAGTCCTTCAGGGAGATTTTGGCAGAACCAATGAGCCTGAAAAGGACAATGAAAATGACAAAAGGTGCACAAAAATGCATTGACATGAATCACAGACTGAGACTTGCAACAATGACTTCAGAGCTAAAAATTAGTCATGCATGTTGAACTACACAACAGGTTACCTGTGAATACTCGAGGGAAAGGAACTCTGTGTGTCACATCAAAATACAGATTTGTGATGATTACTATACCAAATCATACCTGTTTTTTAAAAGTGTAACTATCCATAGATGCAAACAGAAGTTAGCAACCTGAGAACTAAGTCATTTATCAGTCAGTTTGTACCTATTTAAAGTTTTACTCAGCTAAGAATTAACAAGGAAAAAGTTTTCTTCAGTGACAAGCACAAGTACCAACGGGCTTTCCAGATCTAGAAAGGCTCTAAAGATGGAAACAATTTTCTGCCACCACAGGAATCTGCTCGGCGTTCTGTGTCCAGTTGAATCATTTAAAGCTTCTAACCTATGAATCATGAAATCTCACTGCTCTATTCTCTTTCCTAATGTTCTGGTGAGTTAAAAGAGTTAGAAACAACAATTCTGATGGAGATTTGTAATAAAATGTTACCTCTGTTGTTGTGTGTCCCAAAGCAAGAAGAGAAAATCCTCTCTTACTTGAAGTATGCTCAGCTCTCCTCGCTGTTTTCTCTTCCCAAAACTAAAACAGGACTCAGCCACCAGATGCAGAACGCCACAGCCCCCACCCCAACTCGGACTGGCCTCAAGAAGGAACTGTGCCTATTACTCATATCTGTTCCTAAATTGACTCAAATTTGTATCATACATATATTTCCTTAGCAACTGAGGGAATCAATGGTGAGTGTGGAGGAGTGAAAGACCCAAAATGTTTTTTTTTCCATATAAGGGAACGATTCTTGCAGTGTCCTAAGAGAGACAACGCTCTGTCTTTTCTAACTGCAAGTCCAAACATGGTGGCAGTGTTTACATGGTTACTCATCTCAGAGGGGTCAGAACATGCCTTTGCTATGGAACAACGATAAAAAAAAAGTTTAAACAGCAGCTCTGGCGTCACAATTCCCAAACTTGATACAAGTTTGAGTCTGTTAGAGCTTGCTGAAAGTAGGGAAGTCACCTTCAGTCATCATTACCGACATACCTCATGTTTGGAGACTGGACTTTGTGGTGCTCATAACCAATAATAAAGATAGCTATACTATGTATTATTTAAAAGATGAACATGCGTATTAACCAGGTCAATCAAATGAACTTACTTGTGCTTGCCGATTGTTTCATAATCTTTAACAATCACATCTATGAATGAAGTTGCGTCCAATGAAGCTCCCTTGAGGTCAAACTCAAGTGCCTGGACACATAAATAATAATAAAAAAATAACATTAAAACTAGATTGATAAGTTTATAAAGACCTACTCTCATTGAGTACTGCACTTACTTCATTCCAAACTGGGTTCAATTCACTGTTTACAGCTTTAGTTTTCTTCTTTTCACCTGCATTTAGAGCAGAAGACTGAATGTATCCATAATATTCACAGTGTAAAACACAGACACAGACAAATATCATACTGTGAATGAATGTCTTACGTGTGACGCAGCAAAACACATTACAATTAGATATGTTTCTCGCCTATAAACGGTGTCCTCTCACCTTTAAATACAACTGTGGCGATTGGATCTGGATTTCCAAGTTTCTTTTTAGGTATCCCACTCGCTGACTCCACAAGAATCCGCAACATTTTCAGATTAAAGTGAAAATGACTCCAAACGATGAAGCATATTCCCTGACGGAGAGGAATTGATGTGAGAAGCGACGAGGTCCACCTCAGCCGCGCGACAGCGCCATGAAGAGGAAGCAGGTCTGTGTTGTTATAAAGAACTCAAGCACAGATTTTGATTCAGGCGCAGACTTGGTGATGGCGACCATCCTCCTCTGTGCTGTCCGTGACTGCCCCCTACTGTTGTACTGGGGAAGTAGCGAACCCACATGTGCACTTTTTTTTTAGGTGGACAGCGGTCTACTTGAGATAAAACACCCGAGATTTGTCGGAAAATATCGATTGCTTTTATAATTTCACTATCTACCAAGGGTGAGTATGCAGCCATTCACCGGTTTATTTCTTCTTAGGTCTAAACTTCCTGCTTTAAAATGCTAGTAAGCTAACGGTGAAGTGTTGCTAACGTAACTTCACCTGTCTCTTATATGTAAAAATTAAAGTCTATTTTAATTAGAATGTGGTTATTTTAACATTTATTAGCTTGAACTGTATTATTTTTGCTGTCTTTGAACAATTAATTTCTCATTTATTAAGTTAGTATATACAGTATATACATATATATAGTATAAAGTCCAACTATTCACTGATGCAAATTTATTGAAAAAAGTAGTAGTATGCTTTGAAAAAGGGGGGAAATAAGTGAACTGGGCTATGTTTTAAGAACGCTGCGTGAGAACAAGGCTCAAAGAACAAAGCTGTGAAGCTGAAGTCACAAGAAGCAGAGCATGAAATAATGTCTATGATCTTTTACCCTCAGACCAGTTGCTCTTTGTTCAGGGTACTTTCATGAAAGAGCTCTACTTACTACATTCGACATTCGTAGGACAGAGGATAGAATGAGCTCCAAGTATCAGACTTCCCCTCATGGAACTAAAATCCTGAGTCCTTCTGATGAAGACGGCGACATCAGGGCAGAGAATGTTTATCTTAAGACGCTCCTCCTTGATTTATCCCATCAGCATACAAGGCAGAGCAAGCTCATGGAGGTAAAGCAATGAGAAATCTTAACTTAACTAAACTTTGTGAAGCTGACAACATGTTGCCATTCACAGAAACTCCTCTACTTTGGACCTGTGAGTTCGCAAAACCCACAGTTGCTTTCAGATGAAGATGCAACCAAAACTCAACCACAGAAGAAGGACGAAGGGCAGATGAACGGCAGAGCCAGTGGCCAAGACACACCCAATAACACCACGCCGAATGAAGAATCCACAGATTTGCATGTGAACACCTCGGCCCAGTGTGAAGAGGAAAAGGTTAAGGAGAAGGTTAGTACCAACATATCTGATGCCTTTTTAATGACGCTAATATCAGAGATACAGTGGTACCTCGGTTTTCAAACGTTCCGGATTTCAAACAAATCGGAGTTTGAACAAAAAATTGTTTGCGTTTTTTTTTTGCTTCGGATTTCGAACGAAAATCCAGAAGTTGAATGCCCCCGAAAAAAGCCGGATAGATATAACATATATAACATTCGCGGACCAATCAGCTGACCCACGAGGCGCTTTGTTATTGTGTATAACACAGCCGCACTGGACCATGGTAGAGTGTCACAGGGGAGGTGCTCGCTCTCGACACCTCTGAGGCTGGAGCGAGCACTCCAGGGTTTGATGTTCTGTTGTCGGCTGGAGCTGGGACAGGGATGAGGCAAGTCTGGGACAGAGCGTGACTTGGCTTATGACTTTGTCACAGCCAAACTGCACAGAAGCGCACATTCAGAGCTGGACACGCACCGGGCACCTCTTCACTTCTGGAGAGACGTCACTCACTCAGCAACCCCTCCCACATGCAGCGGCCACACACATAGAGGAACAGCGCACCTGCAGCAGACACTCTACATTCACTCCTACAAAAGACTATTTTAAGGCTTGGAACGCATTATTTCTTTTTCCATTCATTGTAATGGGAAAAACTGATTCAGATTTCAAACAAATCGCTACTCGAACGGCCGTCTGGAACGGATTGTGGTCAAGAACTGAGGTACCACTGTACATGTTTGTTATTTTTCATACTATAAGTCACTCCAGAATATAAGTCACACCAGTCAAAAATGTTTCATAAGGAAGAAAATCCAGCTTATAGCCCATTTTCGCAGGAAAATTGTTCAACAAAATCCATTCATATTCATCTACTACTAACTTCATCTACCGGCACAGAGAAACTAGGAAGCATATGGCAAAATTTGACCTTCATTGGTAAAGATTCTCATCACTTATCTGCAGTTGCGTTCACCTGTTCTCTCTGTCCAGGTATCCGGGCTGTAGAGGCACGCTTTAGTTCTGCGAGTCTTCCTGTCATTTTGTTATGTTCCTCTAGGATTTTCCTTTCAAAAACAATATAACCATGTACATTCATCTGATACGTTTTGTGTTTTCCTGTCGTGGTGTTGCTTCATTTCAAGAACAACTTTCATTGGTGGTGGGACAGAATTGAGATTATCAGGGCGCATCATGGGAATGTTATGGACTTTGATATCAAATTGTTTGCTTTGAACCTCTGGGTGGGATTGGACGTAGGGGCGAGGTTGGACCTGGTGCAGCACCACCCATTGGTTCTACAGCGTCAAGCATTGGGTATGGTGGTCCCGAAGGGCAAATGAAAAGTACGACCAAAAAGCACATTTACAAAATGGAATCGCAATCACAAAATCTATTCTCAATCAATTCAACTCATTCTGATGTTGTTGTCTGTTTCTAAAATATCAGCGATCACTTGGTAAATGTCCAGCATTAAAATACTCCTCAATAAAAGCAAGAGTTACATCTACAAAATGCAATGATGTTCTTGTGCAATTTGTCCAATCAACAACGCGCTTTTTAAAATCCATGGTTTGCAACAACAAGGGATTTTGTTTTCATAACTGTGTTACTGTTTTAGGGTTGCGATTTTGATTCTGCGATTGTGACTCCGTTTTTTTTTTTTTTTTTGTAAATGAGCTTTTTGGTTTGTGGTCCAACTTCTCTTTTGTGTTTGTCATTTGCCCTACGGGGCCACCATACTTGGTGGCGGGGGGAAAATAACTGCATCTTATAATACCTTCCCACAAAGGCGATTCGGTCAATCCCGATATATACCACTAGATGGCAGCAGTGATGTTTGAAGCAAACTATTGGCTATCGAAAGACCACATGATCATAGGGGTTGCTAACTTTATGTAGACAAACACACTCCCTCAGCATGATACAAATGAGGCCTACAAAGATTGTCATGCTTCATCAAAAGATCAGACATATACAATCCACGAAACATTTATCGGAATGTTTTACAAGTCATCTCTTTGCTATTTTGTGTTCCTCTCCTCCCCCAAGGACTTGAAGGAGAGCAATCATAGGGGAAAATACGACCAGGAGCGAGAGGCCTACTCGAGGGAGATGATGGGCAGAATGTTGTGGCTGGAGCGTCAGCTGATAGAAGCCAGACGAGCTGTGACTGAGGAGGGTAGGATTTTCCACGAGGACAAGCTTGCGATGAATCAGTGAAGGCTTCATGCTTACGTTAAACCTCATGTTAAATCACCAGGTGGGGTGAATGTGTGGGTATCATGAGCCCGGAACAAATATTTTACTCAACTTGTTTTTTGGCGTTTTTTATTTTTGTTTAAGCCTTTCAAGCCTGGTGAGTCATGTAATTGACCAACATTTTAAGGATTTCTCTTTATGTTTGTGATGTTTTGGTGGGTTGCCATTCTGAGCTGGAGTCAAGTGAAGATGAAGGGACTAGAGAGGGTGGAAACTGATGCAGACATGAAGAGGATGAGGTTGACTAGGGAGGATGTACAGTGGGGTTTCATGCATCTGTTGTCTTCAACAGATGAAGACAAAGTCTTTCAGATGAAGGAGTACTATGAGAATCTCCTGGAAAAATCCAAAAATGCTCTGGATGAACTTCGCCTGCGCCTGGATGTAACCCAGAATGATTTCATGGTCAGCCAGAAGTGGTAGGTTTGAGAGTATTCTGAGAGGCACAAGCGTGAATCATGAGTTTGATAAGTCGCACATGCAGGTGTTTGAAAACCGAGGCAGAGGTGCAAAAGCTCAAGCAGGAGCTTAGAACTCAAAAGATATTTTATGAAACTGAAGCCCAAGACCTTCAGGACAAGACTGAAGAGCTGATGGCTGAATTGGAGGAGGAGCGTGCTCGGTCCGCCAATTGGGAGCAGCAGGTAGTGCATTTTTATATCATTTGGGAAGCCATAAAGAAACAAGAGCTGTAAAGGGGAAAACTCTCTCTCAGGCCATTGAGACTCAGAAGCAAATTGCTGATCTTCACTTCACCAACCTGAAGAAAACTGATGAGTTGGAGCGACAGGTACTTGAAATACATTTACCACTACATTTCCATCAACATTTGATTTTTAACCAAAAGAATGTGACCATAGATTGCTATCCTTTCACGGGAGCTGGAGGATGAACATGAAGATTGTTCTTCTCTCAAGAGCAAGATGGTTAAAATAGTGAAGGTACTTAAGGGACAGGATGGCCACAAGAGCACCTTCTGAAGGTAAAGATGGTGTTGAGCTTTTGACTCTCATCACCGTCTTCACCTTTCAGCTTCCAATGGAACTGTTCAATAAATAGAAAGACTATTTATCCCATCAATTCTATCACTGTTCTTCACCCCCCTTCATCTCCAAGTCTTACGTTCCCAACATTATCGGCGTGCACTTTCTCTGCCTGCACTTGCTTCATCTCCAGCCTGCCAGACTCGACATTGCTTCACCTCAACACGTGAGCTTTCTGTCCCTCAAACCTTCACCTCTCAAGTCAGTTCTTCTTTTTTCAGCTGCATATTTGTCTGTGTGATGTTTCCATGCCCTCACTGGGATTGTTTGTTCTTCACAGCAACTTCTGTCTGATAGCTGTATCAACATGTCCCAAAAGAAGAACAGTCATAATCTATTATTGCCGACCGATTTAGAGCCGCTCCTTAAAAATGTTGAGGCTTTAAACATTGAGATTTCTTCACTAAATTGAATTCATTTGTTTCACAGGGTCTCCACGGATTTGAGGTTCCGTGAAGCGTCATCCACCACCCACACCATGGTTAGTTTAACGCCACTTCCTGCAGTTTGAGGTGACCTCATGTCGCCACGGCTCCTCTATGAAGTCAGGTGCTATTTCTTGATCTATAGACTGTATATAAATATTCCAAAGTCTTATGTTTGATTAAAGTTGATGCATTAGACATGCGTTTCATGTTCTGGTCCTGTGCTCTCTCGACCAGCAGATCATACAAACAGCTTGACAAAGATAATCTCTTCTGGGTGCTATTTTAAGACAAGGATAAGTATTGCTAGCCAACGCTTCCTCAGTGAGAAGTTCTGCACTGGCTTTAATAGAGAACCTGAGATAAAGTGTTGAGCTTCTGAGCCGTAATATAAACTCTATATGACTTCATCTTATCAAGCTTTTTGAGGAACGTTGCTTGAAGAACATGATGATGTAATAAGAGTTGTTGGATCATTCTTACCATTAAGAGTTGAACTTTTTTTGTGTTGAATCCTGAAAGGTTATTAAAAAATTTAACAGTCCAGAAAATCCAAAATGGATTACTGTGGTATTCCCCCAGGATGTGGATTTACAATATTGCTGAGAGAAAATACAATGTATGATCTCTGTTTTCATATAATAATGACTTCATTTTGGCCGTACAAGGGTCGTAATAAGATGGTGCGTGTCTGCCAACAGAAGTAATTAAACTCCCAACAGCAGTTTCAAATCCCACTTAATCCTGTCAGAAGTTAATTCTCCCCGTGGCTGCGAGCCAACGTCATATTTTCTAAGACTATGCTAGAATGGAACTGGTGACCGCAAGTGAATAAAACAGTCAAAGTGCATCAGTGGCTTTGACACTGCTGGTTCCGTCCTCCAACAAGTGAGTCAGGTCTGGATGAGACTATTACAAGGTCCAGCCCCACTGTCTTGGTCACAAGCTCATCAATATCAAATCTGTTCATGTCGACATCAAAACTAAGACCCCGATCAGACTCAGAATCATTGACATTGTCTCTTTTCTACACATTCTCAACCTATTCTTCTTCACATAAATCAGTTTGACCTCTGATTCTTATTATATTTTATCATTTAAATTATGAATTAGTCAACGGATCATCTCAGGCACGATAAGACATTTAAACACATCTGTTATTAAGTGTTCAGTCGCCCTTCTGAGCAGGGTGATAGTATTATCCCCTTCCATCTTTAAAGCCTTTTGAAATCATAATACAACAGCTATAATGTTGGAGCATTTCAAATGTCACCTTCCTGTGACTGCGGTTAGTGTTATGAAAATAAATCTGGGGTTATTGTTTGACTTTTTTATATTTGCCCTCTAGCTGTGTGAGTCTTCCATATAGCAGCCACCTGAGAGGATTTGTGGCGACTAAAATGACAGGTTGCTGGATTTACATCTTAAGGAAGCTCATAGGTATTATGGCCCTTACGTCACAGTTATTAGTGCCCTTTGGATCCCCTTAGTCAGTAAGCCACTCTCTTCATTCCGTTCCCTCGAGAGAGGGCTGATTCCCAGCAAGCGGCTGGACATCTAGATGATGATTCTCTGAGAAGGGCGAGTGCACACGCTCATCTTCCTAACAGCTTCATCGAGGAGCCTTTCACCTCATCCTTGAAGGAAATGGCAGACAAAGACTCTGTGGAGAAGTTTCTGGACAACAACCCGGCGTTTGCGAAGGAGTACTATGAAAAGAAAGTCAAGGCGGATGTTATCGCCGCAGCCTTTGATAACCAGGTGCAGGTGAAAGATCCAGCCTCTTACAATGAGGTGACCACCATCCAGGAGGCCGAGTTCATATTCGAGCTGGTGAAGGAGATGAAGGGCAGCGAGCAGTTGGAGAAGTCCCTTCATAAGGTTCTGCAGAGGATCGCTCTGATGATCAAGGCCGACCGCTGCAGCTACTTTGGCTACCGAGCTCGTAACGGAACCCCCGAGTTGTCCACCATCCTCTTCGATGTGACCTACAATTCTCCATTCGAGAAAAACCTCGTGAACCCCAACGTAGAGATCGTGTTTCCCACTGACATGGGGATTGTGGGATGGACGGCGCACTCCAAAAAACCCCAGAATATTGCAGACGTGAAGAAGGTGAGCCATCTGTTTCTCTTCAGTCCAGAGAACTAATGAAGTGATTTCTCTTTGCTTCACAGGATTCTCATTTCAGCGACTTTGTGGACAAGCAGACCAAGTACACAACGAAGTGTGTACTCACAGCTCCCATCATGAGTGGAAAAGAACCCATCGGTGTGGTTATGGCTCTCAACAAACAGGGAGCAGAAGAATTCTCCAAGAGTGACCAGGAGGTGAGGAAAACGCTTTTATTGTCCTCTACTGCTTAGCAATCCCGTGCGACCTTGGCCTTTCTGGACCCCTAGTAAACAGGGATTTGATAAATAAACACACAGGTCCAGAAGCGCTACTTTAGCTTATCAATAGCTTATCTAGATTTCTATTCTGCTTGTCTTTAACAAAATATATATATTAAAAAATAAAAATAAACTGACTTTTAATGTACATTCATTTTTTTATGTACTGATTTATATATTTGTGTTCATAATATTACATATAAAATGTAATGGATAAAGGTTTGGAACAAACATCTCAGGTGTATTTCATCCTGCCTAAGTTAAGCCCACCAGCTTCTGTGACCTGTATATGAAGCAACTTAAAACAGTTATGGGAAATGCCATGGCATTTTTATCTTTGACCTTTCCTGTGTTCATTAAATTTTTTTTAACTTAACTTTTTTTTCTCTCTTTTTTTTGTCTGTGCAGCTTTTTAATAAATACATGACCTTTGCTACTGCGGTCGCCCTTCAAGGTCACAATGCATACATGTGGGATGTGGAGTCCAGGAGGAGCCAGGTAAACGCTGCATCATAAAGAATGTGAAACAAAATAATAATAGGTTCTAGTTGACAGTAAACACTCAATGTGACTATGGTTACGGCTGAAGAGTGAACTTTATAATTCACTCCATAATTCCACTTAAAAATGTACTTAAAATAATATATGTACTTATAAATAAAAAAGTTCTAATAATGTTCTTTACTTTAGTAATTTAACTTTTATATATTACTCTGCATGATTTTATGTTATTTCCATTATTTTTACATATTTATATTAATATTTGATAAATATTGTTCATATCCAGTCATTGATAGGAACTTTTTCTGTGCCTGCAGGTTTTGTTGTGGTCAGCCAGCAAAGTCTTTGAAGAACTGACGGACATTGAGCGACAGTTTCACAAAGCATTGTACACAGTGAGGACCTACATCAAGTGTGAGAGATACTCCGTCGGCCTGCTGGACATGACTAAAGAGAAGGTCTTCACTAAACGTTTTTTTTTTCACCATGGAATCTCATGCTGATTCAGTTTTAAACACAATGACACTATTTCCTGCAGGAATTCTTTGATGAGTGGCCGATCAAGTTAGGAGAGCAAGAACCATACAAGGGTCCCAAAACACCAGACGGCAGAGTAAGTGCCTGAAATGTATCATATTCCTGGAGTCAAGACTACGCTTGATAAACTGCACGAGTTACCATGGAAATGCAAATCTTCACTGAAAAGTGGTTTAAAATGAAGCTTTTTTTCAACAGGAAATTAACTTTTACAAGATCATCGACTACCTGCTGGAAGATAAGGAGGAGATCAAAGTCATTCCGTGAGTGTTCTGAGTTTATGTTTGCAAAATGAGCCTTCCTCTAACTGCCATCTTTGCCTCACAGAGGCCCCCCTGCTGACCACTGGGCCCTAGTCAGTGGGCTCCCCTCATATGTAGCAGAAAATGGATTTGTAAGTTTCAGGTTTACTGAAGTGCAGGTGAGATGTTCAGTGTCAGTTATTGATCTGGGTCCTTCCACAGATCTGCAACATGATGAACGCGCCTGCGGACGAGTATTTTCAATTTCAGGTGAGAGGACAATTACTTGAGTATATTTAATACATATATATATACATATATATAGGCTGAATATATATTTTTTCTTTGGTGGGATTTGACAGAAAGAGGCAGTGGATGAGACGGGATGGAAAATCAAGAACGTCCTGTCGCTCCCTATCGTGAACAAGAAGGAAGAAATTGTGGGCGTGGCCACATTCTTCAATAGGAGAGATGGCAAACCATTTGAAGAGAGCGATGAGCAGATAACTGAGGTACGCCCGAGCTGTAACTGCAAACGAAAGATAGGCTGAGGATGACATTGTTATCATTCTGTTGGTGTACCTAGACCAACGTTTTCATATATATATATATATATATATATATATATATATATATAGTCATAAAATATCCATGCTGTGATTTATCTACTCACAAAAGTGAGCTGTGGATTCAGACGGTGCTGACACTCTCTCCCCTGTGTCTCCAGGCTCTGACCCAGTTCTTGGGCTGGTCCACCCTCAACAGTGACACGTACGACAAGCTGAACAGAACAGAGTGGAGGAAAGACGTTGCTCAGGAAATGTTGATGTACCAGACAAAGGCCACGCTCAGTGACGTGCAGACCATCCTGGTATGATCCCCCACATCTACTCTGACATCAGTGCGTTCATGTATTTTGAGCTAAGAAGCTATAAAAAACAAAATGTTAAGTGTGTATAGATTTGTTATTACAGTGAGTCTGGATTAATAATTATAATTCACTGAAGATTCACTAAGATGCTGCATTTAAAGTCCCAATAAAAGAAGGACGTGCCAGCCCACTGACGCCCATATGGGCCCACCATGAACCATGACCGTAGAAATGTAGCTGGAACAATGAAGATGAGTGTTGTTGTTTTGTCCCAGAACACTCAAGAGAAGTTTGGCTCAGCACCAGAAGACTGTGACCAGAAGGAGATGTACAAACTGCTGGTATGTGTCCCCTGCCGCTTCATCTGCTGACATGGAAGCGTTTTGATGACACTGGTTTTTCACTACAGAGATCAACCATCCCGGAGTCTAAGAACGTGGAGCTGCTCGAGTTTCGCTTCAGCGACTTCCCCCTGTCGGAGTTCGAACTCATCAAATGTGGCATTCGCTGCTTTTTTGAGTTGGGGGTGGTAGAGAAGTTCAAAGTCCCAGCAGAGGTATTGACACAGCAGATTGTAAAATGATTGCCAACGTCTAAACCCCCTTCACCGCCTGGCAGACCCTGACCAGGTGGATGTACACAGTTCGGAGAGGCTACCGTGACATCACTTACCACAACTGGCGCCACGGCTTCAACGTCGGACAGACCATGTTTACTCTGCTGCTGGTAAGTCTCACATCAACGCTGTCAGTTTCTGCCTCTTCTTTACTCCCTAATCTCTTCGTCCACAAACAGACTGGAAAACTGAAGAAGTACTACTCTGACCTGGAGGCCTTTGCGATGGTTGCTGCTGGATTCTGCCACGACATTGACCACAGAGGAACAAACAATCTCTACCAGACCAAGTGAGCCCACCAATGTCAGGCTCGACAAACTTTTGCCAGATTGTGAGCCAAATGTTTTCATTGTTGTTCCCAAATTTCCTTCTGCGCATGTGACTTCCTTCACTAATGGATCATCATCTTCTTCGTGCTACATTTGTCCTGTGACATGAGCATCTACAGTATGACAACCACCCTCTTTTTACAGCAGTGGTTGATATGCAGATATACATTATTCTTCATAAAATTAAGAAAAAAACACTTCAGGTCTAATGGTGAGAGTAGACCATTTGAAATTGAAAGGCCACTTGAAATTTGAGTCATATGACCTAAGACAAATCCCAGCAAGGACACACAAGGTAAAGACAAAAGCTAAACATGCTCCATGCTCATATGCCTTTTCTAATCACAACACTCACAGAGTCGCCCAGAAGTTGTCTTGGGAATTAACAGTGAGACCCAGACAGTCCCTCAGCAGTCTTCTTCTGGAGTGTTAGACCAGCACACCCTCAGAGAGGGTTACTGCCGAGGCAGATGGTGGATTAGCTGACCGCTATAACAGCCTGAGCTGAGATGCAATTCATCAGAAAATGTGACAAATCTGTCTCAAGTCAAGATATTTTCAACCATTTCAACCCTCATCTTTGCAGGAGCGCATCTCCACTGGCCAAGCTGCACAGCTCCTCTGTGATGGAGCGACATCACCTGGAGTACAGTAAGACCCTGATGGAGAATGAGGTGAAGACTCTTTTTTTCTTTTTCCTTTTTTTTTTAAATTCTGGACTGTTGGATCAACGCAATACTTTCTTTTCTGTCATCTGCAGGACTTGAACATATTCCAAAACCTACAGAAGCGGCAGTTTGAGTCAGTTCAGCACCTGTTTGAAGTTTGCATCATCGCCACTGACCTGGCCCTTTATTTTAAGTACGGGAACAATGGCATATTGTTATGCAAACCGCCTGCTTTTCACCTGTTTCTTAATGTGCTTCAATACAGCTGAAGATAGAACTGTTTTCTTTAGTGACCGATTTTTAATCAGACCATTAGCTTGCACAAGGCTTGCATTGTGTAGTGAAAAACATCCCTGAACAAAAGCAAAGAGATGCTTTTGTTTGCTTTTGTTCAGGGATTCCTCCATGTTTGTTGTTGTTGTTATCATCCTAGCTGCCACGTGTCTTGTGCATCAGTGTGATCAGTAGGAAGTCCTGCACTTACAAAGGTTCCCTGTTGTCTGGAGTGCAAGCTGCTAAATTAAATGATTTTTTTGTTGTAATTAATTAAACGTAATAATGTTGTTACTAATTAATCGCAAGTAACTCGTTAAAGTCCCACCACTAGTTTTTATAAATATTAATTTCTGACCAAATAAAATATGAAATGAATATTCTGTCTTACTCCTCGTAACGTGAGGTTCCTCATTCATAAATTCGATTTTCAGTTTTTGTTTCAGGACTGTTTTTATGACTTTACTGTCTCATTGCTTTTTCAGTTCATATTTTTAGCGTATGACCTTATATTATTACTTGTGATTTGTTTTTCAAATCATGACTGAAGTGCATGAATTTTCTCCTTGATCATGGTGATTCTCTTATGATCAATTCCTCCACGTCGCAGGAAAAGGACGATGTTCCAGAAGATTGTCGATTCTGTCGAGGGAATCGCAGATGAGAAGGAAAAAGTCGGATACGTCTCCAACAATGCAACCAGGAAGGAAATCATCATGTAAGAAAATGTTGTTTTCCCTCCACATATCTATGTTCTTTTATGTTTCTGTTGAAGGCTTGTGCCTCTCTCCCCAGGGCGATGATGATGACCGCCTGTGATTTGTCGGCCATCACAAAGCCGTGGGAGGTTCAGAGCAAGGTGGGTCGACACGTTGGGGTGTAAAGCGGAGTCTTAAACCGTTGCAGAGAAGTCTGTCTTGAGCTGAATTTTAAAATGATGCCATTATATTGGAAGGTTACAATTCAGCAGATATTGTTAAACAATGTTGAGTTCATGGTCTTAATTCTGTCTGTAGGTGGCGTTGATGGTGGCAGCTGAGTTCTGGGAACAGGGCGATCTGGAAAGGACAGTTCTGGAACAACAACCAATTGTAAGATATCTGAGTGGCGTCGCAAACTAAATTCCAGTCGAGCCATTTTCCCACATGCTTATAATCCGCTGCTCCTTTTCCTCCCCAGCCAATGATGGACAGAAACCACGCGGACGAGCTTCCCAAAATGCAGTGCGGTTTCATCGATTTCGTCTGCTCCTTCGTCTACAAGGTGGGACAGTGCCCTCACACAACGCAGAGGAATGGTTTTGAAGAACAAAGCGGCTTGTGTTTGCAGGAGTTTGCGCGCTTCCACACGGAGATCACTCCCATGTTTGACGGCATGAACAACAACAGGAAAGAGTGGCGAGCGCTCGCCGACGTGCATGAGGCCAAAATTAAGGCTCTGGAGGACGAGAAGAAAAAGCTTGAGGGGGGAGACCAACCAGGTGAGGGGGGGAAATATCCTTGGAAGTTTCCTGGCAAATGATTTTGTTCTGACTAAAGCTTTAATCCTGTTTTTGCAGAAGGGGGCGGAAAGTCAAAGACATGTGTTGTCTGCTGAAAATATAAAGGTCCGGATCACACATGATCTCCGACCTTTAAAACAAAACAATGACCTTATTTATACCTCTATACTTATGTATAGGTTCAGACATCCCATGAACCAAATTTCATCCAATATTTAACACAGTTAAGAAGTATAATATCCCTGATATTATTGATCTGAAGTCTTCATATGGGAAACAGTAATGTACATTGTTGTAATGTAATGTACTGGCTGTCTGCTCATGTAGCCGTGTTAAGTTACTCTGCGTGCCGCACCTACGTCAGACCATGCCATCGTCTCTGTCCACGATGTTTATGCTCTAAACTAGCGCTCCACATCCTTAGCCCACAAGCCAGTGGATACCACGGCTATACAGTATGCTGCGCCACCATATACTGAGCTGAACATAAAGAAAGAGACTACCTCAACCTCTAAATCATAATGATACCAGTGGCAAGAGGTGTTTTATTTATAAATGTGGAGTATACATGTATTTTAAAAAAGGGTCTGTTTGAGAGAGAGAGTGGATATTATTTTTGTATGTACTGTACAAGTGGTCAAGCTGTGCTCTCAAGGAAGCAGGTGAGAGATGTAAGAAGATTTGGCCAAATTGGATTCAGTTATAAGCGCGTTGGAGCATAGAGGCTTTTCCATTTTAAATCTCCTGCTTACATAAAGTAAAATGCTGTGGCCGTCCTGACAAGTTCGGCGTCAACTGCGCAAGGACGGGAGGATGGCGCAGTGACCTGTGCAGTAAAGTGGAATTTACTGTGACGTTAATGTATGATCGCAATTTTTATGTAGCCGCTGTGTATTTCAAATAGAGAGTCCATCTCATCTGTGTTTGTATATAGTTCTGTACATAGCCTTAAGATGATAAATAAATGAAGTTTATTTTCAAATCAAAATTCCTTTGTGGCGTTTGACTACTAGTTTGTAGCCTCTTCCTCTATGTGAAGTTGCTTCACCTTATGTTGAGGATTAGATAAATAGTTTGAGCTGAAACAAAGTGATTCAAGTTTGGCTGGAGTTTCTGTGGAGTTGGTTTGTTGTCAGTGGTGATGTAGTCAAGGATATGAGTGGTTCTCCAGAGTGATGCTGTGTATTTGCCAAGGATGTGGCACAGTTGCTGTTCTGTGATTTTAACCCTTGAACCATTGTGTTTGACTTCACATATGTATTTTTTTTTTCAGATAATATCCATTACTAAAGCTATGGGTATTGATTCAAAGCAGTTTGATTTGAGTGAATTCATTTCATTTCATTTAAGATTTTCTGAGAACTGGCCCAATTTTGGGCCATGCAGAGAAAAATTCATTCAGATCACTCGATAGTTTCAAAAAAATGTTTAACCCAGCCCGACACGTCAAGCGAACGATGGCTATGGCTCACTTTGGCTGAAGTTCAGACCTCCTGACTTCAAAGAGCTCTACCAATTGTTCAAGCTGATCACCAACCACATGGTCACTTTGTTCGAAGAAAACAATTTGTTAAAATTATTAAATTACATCCAACTATCATGAGGAGCTTTAAGACCTGTCAGACCTACACAAAAGAGCCAATGGGCAAGACATTGCTTCAATCTGTCCTCAAGTACTAGACTTTGGTCACAGTTTAGAAAAATGTTAAGTTCAATTTTAAGGACAAACTCTATTCTCATTTTATTAAATAATAATAATAGCTATTTCCTTTACAGCGGCATGTACCACCGCTGCAGTATTTATGAACTCAGGTTTTAGGTGGTTTTCATGCTGGTAGACACTTTTGGATGACCTTTCTTTCAACTAGTGACGCACTGAACTTTTCCAGCGCACGTGTCAACATTCCACCTCAGCTGAGTCGACCGCCCTTCTGCTATGATTACCAGGACCAACAGATGGTGTATCATAGTTCATAGTAGAAACCAGGGTCATCTCAGTTTCAGAAGCTCTGGAGTCGCGTCATCAGAGGTAAGCCAGCTTTGTCCGCTGGAAACTTAAGACCACATGCCCGTCCAAAGGTCAACTGGCGACTAGCTGGAATCAGTGCTCTCAACCCTCAGGGACGAGACGTGTTCGCTATGAGGACTGCAATTGTTTTTTATATTTGTTTTTTGTCTGACCTCATTTTGGTATGAAATGTGTGCATTTTTTCAATAGGTGTAACTGTTCTCTGATCAATAATTTCACAACATATTTCCTCTTTTTTGCTAAAGGTCAAGTGACTTAACATTTGTTTTTATGTCTTAAATATTTTGACTTAATTGTTGATTTTTTTCAAATGTAGACATTTATTGACTATCAATATTTTGTTTTTCCATGTGTTTGTGAATACAAAGTGTGGTTACTCTCAACTTTTAGCTCTCACAGTACCTTCTCAAAACAACATAATACATCTAATCTGATCTTATCTTCTAGAAGATGTTATGAATGTTAATAATCATGTATGGCAAGGTTTTTACGGGTATAATAAGGTCAAGAACCCCTAAATGTCACCAGAACCTAACTATTATCGTGTTATTACGAATAACTACTCTTTTGAATTCTGTCCCGTACAATACTTAAGAATCATTGTTATAAGTTGTCATGCATGATTTTCATGTTCAATAACATCTTCCATAAAGATTTACAAATTCATTTTTAGATTTAGATTTTCTGGATATTCTTGTAGTTTGTTTTCTGCAGGATGTATTTGTGTTTAACATGTTTATGATCACCGTCGCTGTGACATAGTTTTGCTCATATTTCTTATACTCTTTTAAATATTGCAAACTACTGGACATATTTTCCGTGAATAACTGGCCGCTCATATTGTACCAACAAGCCGCCTATCAAGGTCAGAGACGATTCCTGCATCTACATCTTGCCACAACTTCCCACAGTTGAAACCAGTATTCCCAAACTGAGAGGTCAGGCCGCAAGAATCCGGATACATTTTCTCTTGTATTGATCATTGTGGTCGAGTACGGACGCGGCGTTCCGAGGATGAATGCTGCCATTTATCAAACACAATCAAATCCAGTGTTCTCCTTCTCTCAAGAAGCTGCTTATTGCAAATGACATGTGTTTCTCTCTGTTTTCTCCTGTCTCTAAATAGTCGGGGGAATTCTGGGGAAAGCTGTTCTTCAGAAAGAGCTGACCACAAATGAGCTACACTGGCTGTGCTCTGTTGACAGGTCCATTACAGACACTGTCAACGGGATATGCATCAGTTCAATTAGCAGGATGGGCAATTTACAACAGAACAAAAGTCTGACATGAAACTTGTATTTTGTGACTTCAGTATTACAAAATAGGGAAACGTGTGACATTATATGCATTATTTGGTCAAAACATATTATTTGATGTATATTCTTCCATTTTATTTAACAATTCTGAACGTAAATCAGAAACAATGAGTTCTTCATAAGTGGTCAATGTAAATATGATTTAAAAAGGCCTCTTTTTTTTTTTTTTACAAGATATTCTCTCCAATATCTACTTATATCTATCCATCTATTTTATTGAATTACTGTGAGAGACAAAAAATACTGGTGAAATGACTCACTCACTCATTAAAAGAATGCAATTCCGAAAGGAAAAAAGGGTATAAATGTGAAGAAAAACCTCAGTTTTATGAGTTTTAAAAAAGAGGGGAAAAAACAGCGGATCTTTTTTAATTCTATATAGTGCAGTCATGGCTTTGATAGGTTGTGAGTTCCATTACCAGATGATGATGAATTACTTGGCTTAGTACGACACTCATGCTTGTCAAATAAAATTGTTCTGCTTTAGAGTCTTGGTCAATACTAAGGGGAATTCACGTAAAATTATCATTTAGTATAGATGTGGGCAAAGTGCAAACCCACATGGGGCCCTCTGCCTGCATGTGAGGTGATAACAGCAAAACACAATGACATCATACTTATTTCATCATTCAGTGCAATTGTTTTTTTAAGTTGAAATTAAATTATTATTGTTATTAGTAGTAGTAGTATTAAAATAATAGGGGAAAAAATGTCATTTAAAAATAGCATAGTATAACAATGAATACAGAAAATCTCTAAATAAAATGTATATGAAATGAAAGCAAAAACATATTTGAAGCACATGCCATATCACGTTTACTCCTTGTTTTATAAGATTTTAGCAGCAAACTGTAGGAGGAACTCATTTTCTTTTGTCCTGCCGTCTTTTGGCTCGACTGTCCCTCAGAACAGTGACACAGTAATGTGGCCCCTGAACTGATTCAGTGTGTTTGATCGCCGTATGCTGACTGGGACATGATATTGAAGGGTGCTTTTTTTCAAAAGGAAACCTGATAAAAACCTGATATGTGTGAGCGGCTCTTTGTTTGGGGATGAGGTGAAGTGGTGGAGGGGGGCGGGCGGGCCAGCTGTCAGTGTGACAGGAGGGCATCCCCACTCCCCCTCACTCATTTCTACATGGACCAGTCTCCATGGCAACAGAAAGCAGAAAAGGCATTATGTAACTGCCGGGACTGGTGGTGTTGCAGGGTGTTAGGTTGGGTTCGGGGAGAGAGTCTGCGCCTGAGAGCGAGCGTCTCCAGCTGATCCACGGGAGGAAGCCTCCTTCTTCAGGGGAGAGAGGGTTTTCAGCTGAGAGCATAGGCGTGGTTTCGGATGGAGATGCTCCCGCTGGGCTCCCCACCTGCCCTCACTCCGCCTGTCACCGCTCTCCAGCGCATCCTCGGCTGAACATCTCGGCGCGGATCGCACTTCCTCCGCTTCTCTGTGGACGCTGTACGCGCTGCTCCGGTGCGGCGCCCGAGGTGGCGCACTTTCCGCGGGGATAAACGAGCGCGCGGCCTCGGTGGGGAAATCAGCGCGGACCCCGGTTCATGTTGACGCTTCGTAGGAGATGGATTACACGCGCAAGATGCCCAAGCTCTCGCTGTGGATCGGCTTGTTGGTGCTGGCCGCGGTGGCAGTGGAAGGGAAGAAGCCGAGGCAGCCGCGCTGTCCCTCCTCGTGTACTTGCACCAAAGATAACGCGCTGTGCGAAGCGGGGCTCATCCCCCGCTCCTTCCCACCCGATGTCATCTCGCTGTGAGTATGTTCGCGCAAAGGTCGCTTTCCCGCACCGTCGGTGACGACTGCTCTCATTTCCCCGCCAGCTCTTTCGTCAAGTCTGAATTCACCGAGATCCCCAAGGAGAGTTTCATCCACACTCCTGCCCTGCACCTCCTGTAAGAGCCAGTCTTTTGTTGTCCTGCAACGCCATGTTTTCATCTCAACACCGAGGAGGAGGAGGAGGAGGAGGGGGGAGCCTCGTCTGGAATGAGTTCACAAATACACGCCTTTATAAGACACTAGGGATATTCTTATTGACATTAATATCGCTTTTTATACATGAAGAAATCCCCCATGAATGCAGCTTGGTGTTTCTGTTTTTATCATTCATATTTTACATGTAAATTACTCCTACATTTATTGAGGTGAAGAGGCTTTTAGTTATTTTATTTTATTTTATTTTTTTGGATACTCTTCTTAAATTAATCGTTCAAATTATTATAATATTAAGGATTGTAGAGAAACACGTTATTATGCCATTCTCCAGATTTTTTTTTTTTTAATGTGTCACTCAATGAGCATATTTCCAAAGTACGATTGATAAATTCAGCCTAGATTTTCAAAAGAAAAGGAATTAACTTGAAACTCGTTGATTAAAAAAACAAAACAAGTAAATTATTGTTTATTTAACCATGTCATCACCACCGTATTTCAATCCAAATTTTGTCAACAATTCTTGTAAAAACGTGATTTTGATTATAGTTTGCTTGTAAATGATTTCATATATATTTAATGTGTGGTGATAACATGCAAAAAAAAAAAGGTCCTCTTTATCCATATTTGGAACTTGAACTTGCCTTCTGTCCAAACTTATTTAAAAGTGAAAGTTATTTTATGGCAGATCTTATTGAAGGTCAGTTGCTAACAGCCCAGTGGCGCCACATTTTTAACCCATTGTCTGCTGGTGCGATGGTGACCCCCTCCTGCACCAGTGCCAGTGACTTTCACATCTAACAAAGAGCCACTGATGAATTTGGGTCAGTGATGGAAGCTCTTACCGATTTTCCTCTCCAGCCTCTTCACAGCAAATAACCTGGATTCTATCAATGAAGATGCATTCATGGGACTCCCTCACCTGGAGTATCTGTGAGTAAAGAGGACACCTTTCTTGAAGGGAAACACTGTCCCCGTATGCTCACTTCACTTCTCTGACAGATTCATCGAGAACAACCAGATCAGGTCCATATCACCGTTTGCGTTCCGCGGCCTGAAGACGTTAGTGCACCTGTGAGTATTCAGATGAGAGCTTTTTCAGAATCATTCATCCTTAAACGGATAAAAGCTATACACACTATACTTAGTTTTATGTATTGTTATATTATACCAGAGGTTTCTCCATCAGTACTAAACCCCAACATAGCAGACAAGAGAGGATTGTATGTATGTATATATATATATATATATATATATATATATATATATATATATAGAGAGAGAGAGAGAGAGAGAGAGATGTATCAAAAAAAATATATATATATATAAATATATATATATATATATATATATATATATATATATATATATATATATATATATAGAGAGAGAGAGAGAGAGAGAGAGAGAGAGAGAGAGATGTATCAAAAAAAAATATATATATATAAATATATATATATATATATATATATATATATATATATATATATATATATATATATATGCCATCCCTCTTGTACTCAATAGACACCAACAATAGCACTACAAGCTAGTCAAGCTACAACATTCTTTAGTTCACTGTATATTAATACACAACATTTTGAACAAACCGTAAGGTGTTATACTCTATTTTCAGCCATAAACACATTAGTATTTGCACAGGCGACAAGGTTAGACATATATCATGATCATGACAGCTTTATTTATTATTTTAGGGCTGAGTTTTCTAGCTTACTACATTTGTATTTAATGTTGAGTTAAATTATGTTCCGTTAACAAGTCTTGCTTTTATTCAACATTTGCAATTGCAAAGAACATGTAACAGTTAATATCATTGGGGGAAAAAAGACATTTTTCTATTCAGTCCAAGCATCATATTAAGACATATTTTTATTTGTTCCATCTGTCTTCTGGCTCAGCAGCTCCAACAGCAAATGTAATTGCTCCCCTTTGGTCAATAGCTTTCATCATTATCATATTTATAGCTGTGTATTATTCTTAATCGTTGGCCAAAACCAGTTGTAGCTGGCATCAGATGGCCATTATTAAAAGGGCCGGAGCAGCCAAGTGAATTTGGCTGTAACCTGCTCGGTTGTCTGTCTGTCAGTGGCGACCTCTAGGAAGCCTGTAATATGATCGGCAGAACAGTCAAAGTATTTGTTGCAGACAAAGCCATAAAGTTGCTGAAAGGGCAACTCTAAAAATAGTCAGACCAGCAATGTTCCTGCTTTCCTTCTTGCAAGTTGTACACAAGCATTTCACAGCAATCGGGACTGTACTGTAGAGTGGACCGCAACACTCTTGAAGGATTTCAGAGAGAAATGATCACAGTCCATCTGTCCTTTATATTTTTCAGGAGTCTGGCCTACAATAATCTTGAGTCACTGCCCAAAGACTTGTTCAGAGGGCTGGATGCGCTGACAAAAGTGTAAGTATGTGTTACATTATATAAAAAGACTCTCTTACTCTATGTAATGAGAACAATGTGCACCTGCCTATTTATAGAGAGCTAACCTCAGTATTCAGTGTGCGGCCTGCTGGCGCGTGGAACACCATTAAAATTACATGTGAGGAGCGTTCCAGTCACACCGAGCGCCTGGTTGTGACAAATATGAGCACAGGATATGAAAAATAACACCATTATTATTCCCTTTTTTTTTAGAGATTTAAGAGGGAACCAGTTCACGTGTGACTGCAAGCTGAAGTGGTTGGTGGAGTGGATCTACAGCACCAACGCCACCGTGGATCAGATCCACTGTAAAGGACCAAACTCGCAGTTGGATAAGAAAATCAACGACTTGGTGCCGCAATCCTTCGACTGCATCACCACAGGTCTGGTAAACATGTCTGCACTGGCTGTGTACTACACAGCGGTGCAGTGAGAAACCCATGTTGTCTTTAGGACTCAGGGTTTACGCTATATGTAAACAATCACGGCGCACCACCACAGCAACATAAAAGCCACCATAACCTCACAATTATGATCATTATATGATCATATGAAAATTGATTCATTTTATTCTGCTAATTCTTTTATGGCGGTCGCCTATGAACCCGGAACAGGTCGCCAGCCTATCAATGCACACGCAGACAAACAACTGCACACAGTCACACTTGCATGAAAAAATATCCCGCAAGAACTCACTCACTCACTGCATGTACGTGCTGATGTTTCTACTGCTGGTTGTTATAAAGTGCACCCTGCGTACAATGCTGTTAACTCCTCTATCAAACGCCTTTGTTGGGGTTGTTGGTACGTACACTGAAAGTACACTGTTGTTTTCCTCCTCTTCCAGAGTTTGCCTCCTATCAGTCCCTGAAGTTCGAGTCCATATCTGTTGAGGCTTTTACTTTTGGGAACGACCAGTACGTCGTCTTCGCACAGCCCTTCATCGGGAAATGTAGTTTTCTGGAGTGGGACCACGTGGAGATGGTCTTCAGGAACTTTGATGATATTGACAGTAAGTTAAGAGGGTTTTTTTTTTTTTCGTCTGAAGAAACGGTCAGCAGGAAACAGGGAAACGTCAGGAGAGGAGAGTTGGTGAACATGTTGTATGAAGAGCGATATCAGCATGTAAAAAGATCGAGGAAAAACAATGGATGACAAAACAAAAGAGTGAAGTGAAATAAAAAGGACAAAATTTCAACACTGGCAAAAATTAATTCCCAAAACAAGGAATAAATCGACGCCATACCTGAAGACGTGAGGTTCTAAATCCATCCTATCAGCAGAGCGTGTTGTTTTGTACATGTCAGTCACACGAGCACTGAAGTTTCTCCTCGTCTCTCTGAAGAGAACGGTGATCATTTTACATTTAGACAAGTAAAATTATTTATTAAAAATGCATTAATGATGTATTTCAGTTTTAATTCAATCCAACTATAAGTTGCATACATAACAAATATTAACATAATATATAACAAAACTTAGATGTTAGATTTAACTTACAAAACACTGTTGCAGTTCTCCCACACTTACATGACAAAATCCGGAAAATAGGTAGAAATGAATTAATAAATCAAATTAAGCAAATAAAAATTAATAATAAAATAATGGTGTCCTAAAGATTTTGGAAAATATTTTAAATATCAGTGAGCTTGCATAAAACAGAGTGCAATGAAACTGGTGATATCAAGTGACATGTTCTCTTTAATTCAACTTTGCCAATAACTCTCTGCCGATATTTGGATTCTTTTATTTAAATCTAGAATTCTTCTCTCACCCAGGCACATCTACGGTGATCTGCAAGCCGCTGGTGATCGACAACCAGCTCTTCATCATTGTGGCTCAGCTCTTCGGCGGGTCCCATATTTACAAGCGGGACACGTCCGCCAACAAGTTCATTAAGCTCCAAGGCATCGACATCCTGAAAATCCGCAAACCCAATGATGTGGAGACTTTCCGCATCGACGGCGAGTCCTTCTTCGTCATCGCCGACAGCTCCAAGGCCGGATCGACCACCATCTACAAGTGGAACGGAAACGGCTTCTACTCTCACCAGTCGCTACACCCGTGGTACCGCGACACAGACGTGGAGTACATGGAGATCTCCACCAAACCTCACCTGATCCTGTCCAGCAGCTCTCAAAGGCCCGTCATCTACCAGTGGAACAAGACCACCAAGCTGTTCGACAGACGCACAGACATCCCGGAGATGGAGGACGTCTACGCTGTCAAGCATTTCCAGGTCAAGTCTGAGCTCTTCATCTGCCTGACACGCTTCATCGGCGACTCCAAAGTGATGAAGTGGGATGGAGCGCTCTTCAGAGAGCTGCAGACAATGCCCTCCAGAGGCTCCATGGTCTTCCAGCCCTTCTCTATGGGTGGCTGGCAGTACGCCATCCTGGGCAGCGACTACTCCTTCACCCAGGTGTACCACTGGGACGCCAAGAAGGGAGAGTTCGTCCACTTCCAGGAGCTGAACATCCAAGCGCCCAGAGCTTTCTCACCGGTCTCCATCGACAACCGGCAGTTCCTTCTGGCGTCCAGCTTCAAAGGGAAAACTCAGATTTACGAGCACTTGGTCATCGATCTGAGCAACTGACTGGTTGTTGCAGGTTCAACGGCGAGAGATTATCACCCTAACTAGAGGGAGAGGAGCGTTGCTCTTATTTTTCAAAGCCAGTGCATGATAAACATGATAGAAACATCCAGATGAGATGCATGTGGAGTTCAAAGCATGCATCTCAAGTTAGGATAGACATGAATGCATGACATCATCACTTCATCGCAGATGCCCCTCCTCCATCTTCATCCAGTGGAGGGGCCTCTTGTTGTTGTGTTCCATCATCCACGGCCTTGTTTATACATTTGTAGTCTCATATATTTCTCTACGGAATTGAACTCACTTTTTAAACAACTCTGCCAAAAATGAAATGTTTACATTTTCGGTCTTTGCACTTGCACTCGTGAGTGAAGGTTTTCTAAGTCTCGGTGGGACGACAGCAGCGATGATGTTTCTTCTGGAGATTGAGATTTACAATTTGTCACACGCCTCACTTCTCACGTACGTCTGCATCCATGACTTTTTTCCCTGTGTGTTTCAATGAGATTTCTACGTACGGGACGTGAACCTGAAATGTGTTTGGACTAATGAGATTTCATCAGCAATGTATCATCATGATCAAATGACTAATTCTGAGCTATTTAGAGTAAATAAAGGCTTCCATCATTCAACAGAAAGTCTTGTTTATCTGTTGTCTCTTCGCGTGAAGTAAGGAATCACTTCCAAGTTCTTTGAAGCATGTGGGCAGAGTTTGTGATTGAGTAGCAGACACCACCACCACCAATGTCTTAACTATTGTAGTGCTGAATAGAGGTGAATATGTGTGTAAGTCTGTCTCTTATCTGGTCTTAATCCATGCTGCCCTCCTCTGGAGTAGGAAGATAGATTTTAAGGGGGAGGGTATTAAGAGCGTTGAAGATGAAGAGGCTCAGCAGGTTCACTGACATCTTGGGGGGAGACGAGATGCTTCACACCTCCGGTGACATGTTTGCTGGTCTTCAAGAAACGTTACATAAGAGCCTTTTGGGATCATTCAAAATGCCACAAGCGAGCCAGACAACGGAGCTTGAACTTAGAAATTTGAGAATGAAACCCTTCGCAAGAGTGGGCGTTAAGCTACTTGGAGCTGTTGCTGTCTTAAAAATAACACCAGTTATTTCTTACCCTTCTGTGAATACACTTTCTGTCCTTATAATTCCTCTTCTATAGTTGTTTGTTTGTTCTGATATACCTTCAACAAATTTTGATTCATGCTTTTTCCGAGTAAATTGCATTTTTATGAACCGGCCTCACTGTCATATTACCTCCTCTCACATTAGTTGACCGACCTATATTGGAAAAAAACAACGGCTGACCGTTGACGTCTGGTTCTTGTTATTTGACTGCCTCTTCCTCTTCACATTCAAAAGCAGAACCAACCTATATTCCAACCTTCACTCCATGATTATTTCATAGGAAACAAAACACCAGTACATAATAAAAAGTTGGGCGTCATGTGACGCTGTGATCATAAAGAATAACATAAATACAAACAAATAAAATCCTTTTATTTTCTCCAACAAAGTGCACGCCTCAATTCTACAAAGCAGCACATTACAATGTAATGGAATAAATACAATAAAATTCGCTGAATTAAAAAAATCAGAAAGACAAATCAGGAGATACACAAATACCTGCACAATCACACGATGGCAGGATGACGTTTCGGAAGAGGAGACAAACTGCTTCTTTCATGCATCTTCACATTTCCTGTCCTCCGCTCGAGAAGCCAAAGCCCGCCTCGAGGACCAAAACGAACACGAAAGAAGGTGCGCGCTCTCATGTTCGGACACATCACTCTGGAAAACTTGTGCAATTACAGCAGGTCCTCCGAAAAGACTCGCCTCCCTGCTGCCGAGAGAAAATAAAGTGAACACGTTTTCAGTTTTAACTGAAGGTACTACTCAAGTCTATGTGGTGCAACATAGTGTTTCTTTCCTTAGGCAAATAATATTTAACATAAAAAAAGGCGAGGGAACACATCCCTTAATATTCCACAAAATAATTTAGTGCTCTTTAAATAAAATTGAAAACACTATTTCCTTACGGTGGCTCTTGTCCAATAAAACCAGACTGTAAAGGAGAACGCTCGAAGAGACATCAATCATATCAGGAAAACAAATGAAATCCAATGGAAGAAAAAAAAAACAACAGTATCGACAATTAAATTCTGTACAGAACCCAAAATCAATATACAATACAGTACCTGCAGATGTTATGCATACAGTACAATTCTCTTTTTACATAGTTTTAGTACGAGCTCCAGCCTGATCTATATACTGACTTAACACAGGTGGGAAAGCGGCTATTTTAGCGTTCAGTAACTTTAATGGTTAGTCTGCGAGGATAGTAGATCTTTAAAAAAAAAAAGATTGGAAACATTATTGCAGGATGGTCATCTTCATTTGCATACTGCACTGTTACATGGAGGCATCCTAGGACGAAGAGCAGCGGCTGATGGGACAGACGGCTGGATGGCAGCAGGAGGAAATAAAAAGCTGTTCTTGTTCGCTCTCTTGCGATGTCTCTCCGATCCACTACCCTGTACAGTACATTCGTGGCTGGTATTGCACGTGACCAGCCGAGGCCGCCCTGATTCTGCGAGGTGAGGACCTTCAGTGCTGAAGTGTGTCGACACGAATCCAGTGATGAGAAGAAGCCGGGGCTCGGCAGAGGCTCGGTCCGCTGTCACAGCTTGAGCTCGTTGGCGATTTTGCAGGCGATGTTCTTAAAGGCGATGGACGTGCCTGATATTCTCTTGAAGCGCACGCCGTTGAGAGAGAGCCGCGGCAGCTTGCACACCTCCATCTCCCACTGAACCAGATTGTCCTGGCGAGCGTCGCCGTGGACGCAGAAAAGGAGGAAGCGTTCGCGCTGCTCGTAGTCGCAGCTGTTGGCGTCCAGGACCTTCCGGATCTCCCTCATCATCTCGGCGGGCTCCATCGACGAAGTGGTTTTCATGCTCCAGGTGAAGCGCAGCGAGCGAGGCTTGGAGTCCCGACCCCCGTCGTCCTTGGTGTCTCCGGAGGCGCTCCTGCGAACAGAAGGTGGACGGAGGGAGGAGGAGGAGAGAGGCGGTGAGGGAGGAAGAAGTCGGTTACAGTGAAATCCACCAGAGGAAAATCTCACCTGGGGGTTTCTGTCCTGGCACTGGCCTCGCCCTCACTAGGAACCCTGAAAGGAACCAGGAATAGACTGTTATGAGCTGCTGAGGCCAGCCACACCTCAGACAGAGACGGGGAGCAGGCATCATGCCAGGAAAGAATCCACACTTTCAAGTATCAAGGATCAGAGAACACTGTGTGACCCCCTTTGCACCTGGCATTTAAGGAGATGTCTGATTTCCGACTACATGATACGTGCACAAAGTGACAGAGGGGAAGGGCGCTAAAAAGCTATTATAAACAAGCTATTTTCACCAGTTTTCACTCGCCAAGACATGACTGTGTACAGGTGTGTTCCACCATATGACGCTTGTTTTCCGCAGGACTCCACAGGGCTGTTTACAATCAGGCTTTCAGCCGGGGTCTCTGACTTTTCAGGGTAAAATCTGCCCTCAACAACACAACCAGGCTTGTAAAGAATACGCACGTAGCTTGTTAAATGAGAACAGCTGCCAGAAATGGCAGCACTATGCCTTTTACTATCATGATAAAAATTTATAAAATAAAAATTTGATTCAGCTGAAATTTTCTGCAACTAACGGAGGCCAGAACGGTGTGTTTTCATTGTGTGAACAGAAATCCACACAGCAGTTAGTGGAAGAAACATAGGCTTCAGCAGCAACTATTGTTTCACCCAGTACTTTAAATCTAAAAATGCAAGAGTGATAATAGCACATTTGCTACCGAGTAGGGGGGAATAAGGAGGATTCTAGGGGCCCGCTGACAGGCCGCTAATATAATCATGACAATGACAAAATCATAAGACACTCAGTAATAAACTTATAGACAGCGAGTAGAGGCTGAGACAGCTGGACGTCTCGAAAGTTAGGCCGTCAAAAAAGAAGGAATAAAAGCTCAGGAAAAGTTCTTTTATCAGCAGGGTGTGTTAGTGGGAACATTAACATTGTCATCAGCTAAAATTCTCGCCATTTAGCTCACATTTCTGAAGGTAGCTCGAGATTTATTATCGATTTATTTATGGCTTTCGCTGTATAATTACAAAACATGACATATTAACACATTGACAAAAACATTGGGCTGCACAGCTCAAAAACTGAGGCATGCTGGAACAGGGCCCATAATCCCCGGCGGCACCGTGTCGCCCACAATGATCAATGCTGTCAGTTTAGGCAATTGAAAGAAAGGAAGCAGGATTGTGATCAGATGCCTCAGAGGTGAAAGGAGCTGATGTCCAGGACTGGACGGATGCGGTCTGATACCATCATGCCATTATCGGGTCACACTTTCATGCCAGGTGTAAGTGGGCGTCTTGGTAATGTGGTCATCGATACACAACTAGACCAGCCGGGGGAGTCGGAAGTAGTGAGGCAAATTTGGAGGTTAAGTAAAGCTGGTGAGATTTGGTCTCCAGGCGAGTGACGACACACGGGGAGGAAGTACACGGTAATGACAGAGATGTCAGTGGGTCAGGTGTGGTGGGGCAGGTACAGTAGGAGGACGGGTGCTGCAAGCTTTTTTCATTTTTTTTTTTTTTTTGTCTTAGAATTCTCCTACCTCCGTGTGGACCTGAAAGACAGAGCTCTAAGCAGGAGAGAAGGAGAAAGAGTTGTGAGCCGAGTGGGCCAGCGTGAAGGTCAGACACAGAGGTGATGACTGCGTGAAGGAGCAGCAGTGGTGACTTCCACACACACGCAGAGAACGTCTCTCATTCATTCATTTGTATCCACTGAACTACACAATATTTGGTGGTATTTATTTAAAAAATAAAGAGGAGAGATTTTAATAAAATAAAAACGTAAAGAAAAGTAAAGGACAGATTCCTGTTTTAGATACAAACCTTTGTCTACACTTAAGATTAAGGGACATATGGAATCATATAGATACTACTTATTCCTATGTATATTAGCAGCATATTAGACAGCAATTATACCACATAAATCTTGTTAAATGTGACTATGTTTTACCCTGGATTGGTCAACAAAAGTCAACTCTTAACACCATAATTACTGGCTATTGACAGTAAAAGGCGAGTTCCCCAATCCTAAGTGTGACCCACACTTTACCTGAACGTGTGAAAGCATTCTGTGTCTTTTGGACTGACCTGCGAACAAACTTGGAGGTGATCTTGCTGATGATCCCGGTAGATGTGCCCCGTCGCTGCTGAGCAAGAGCTCCAGTATCATGTGACAGCGTGGGTGAAGCTGGAGGTCCGTTGTAAGTCGCACTGCGCCGGTCTCTGAGCTGAGCACCGTGAAAGGTGCTGCGACTCGTGGTGCCACGGGGGAAGCGGTTCTTCTCTGGGGTACTAATACTGTGTGCGGACGGTGAGGTGGAGGGACCTCTTGGAGAAGAGCTGCAAAAAAAACAAGTCAGACGTCACCCAAGTCTCATTCTCTCTCGTGTGTCCAGTCATACCTCGATTTAAGCTCCGTGTTGTCGTCTATAGGGGGCAGTGTGCTCTTTGAAGGATGCCCTGACGCTGACATGGACTTGGTGTGACGTGGGCGTGTCGAGCTCATAGCAGTCGAAGGAGTGCTTCCAGACACCTCAGTTAGACTGAAGGAGAGACAGACACGTAGATAATTATGGGCAAAGTTAAAGAAGACGCTTCTTCAGCAGCTGTAAACAGATACTCCGGTACCAAACTGCAGCAGACATTATGACTAAATTACTTCTACTATTGGCAGAGAGGAAACAACTGAAAAATCAGTTGTTAAGCTCTTGCTGCCGTTGTCACAATAGCTTTGTGTCTGAATATCAGGGGACTGAAACATGAGGACACTGCATCTGATCCCTGCTAAAAATAGGTACCTGCTATCTTTGCCATTGGGAATCGCCGAGTAGCGGTCAGTGGACGACCGTTCACACACATACGTGTTCCTGCGAGTCATTGATCCATTTGTCTATGGGGAGAATATTTCATTTGAGTTTTGCATAGAGAGGCACTTTTTTTTTTTTTTTGACCGAATGTGTTGCGGTGCAATAACGTACATGGGGTTCGGACACAAACTTCTATCCAACACTTGCTCACCCCAACAGCGCTTGTTGTTTTCTTTCTCTCCTGCACTCCCAGCGGTGACGCTGGAACATCTCCTTTTGAAGTGCTGAGCTCCAGCCGGCGGGCTCCATCCCACTCCTCCCTGTGGTCACTCTCCACACTTAAGGCTTGGCCGCGCCTTGTGTACGACACTGCCGGGGGCACAGACGGACCAACTGGGGAGGAAAGAAGTAAACGTCAACCACCTGACAGCGACGTTTCCACACCAAAACAAGCTGGCAGTAAAGCTATATGATCTGGCCATTCAATGGAAACTCGTTTTATACGACATGAAGCAACAGAAGTGAAGCATCACAAGGCAAAGCTGTTCTCTCCTCATGCTGTGAGGTGCTGTTCCTGAGGGAGCTGCAAGGAAGCAGCCAGCCAGCAGATGGCGCCACACAACTGGTCCCACAAGGCATGAGGGGAAGCCGCTACAACTAGCCCAGCATCACAGATGTTGAAACAACTCCTCATGACACAACTCGAGTAACTAAAGTGCCTTGCTCAGAGGCTCATCAGCAAACTACGAGCAGCTTCCCCTCACGTGATGAGCAGCAAGCAGCACTCTCAGAGCTGGGAAGGACGGGGTTACTTTACTTGGCTTCTCTACGACACCACCAACACCACCCTCATCATCCCCACCATGATCACTGTAGCGCCGCTGTTTCTGATTGGCCGAGATGCTGCGTGTGACTTTGGGATGAGCCGGGGAAATGCTGGAACTGTTGTTGATGTCACTGGTCGGCCGCTGCCGCTGACCCAGGATGCTGTTAGTAAGTGGTTCACTTCCCTCGAACTGAAATACACAGACGATTCAATCGAGTCTTTCACGCGTGGTGATGATGTCACGATGAGTCAACACTGACCTCTGGAGCTTTTCTGCCCAGCAAGAGATACGTCGCCATGACATCGTCATACTTCTGGCCTTGTAGGGACTCGGTGATCTCATCTTTGGGGAAGCCCATTGTCACCATGAGCTCTGAGGGGGAACAATTACAGCTTAAATACACACACACACACACACACACACACACACACACACACACACACACACACACACACACACACACACACACACACACACACACACACACACACACACACACACACACACACACACACACACACACACACACACACACACACACACACACACACACACACGATGGTGAGGGCACGGAGGCGCTCACCTATCCTCGATGAGTCACTGAAGTCCGCCTCTGGCTCGATGTAAGGCTTAAGCTCTTCCTCCTCGTGACCCACATTCATCCAGTGGTCTCTCATGATTTGCTGACAAAGAAAGAAGATAATTGTGTTTTCACAGCTTTAATCACGCGATGAGTGACAGGAAGGGTTTCCCCGAGTCCAGAAGCAGGACGGTCAGTACTCGAATCTACGGCAGTGGTGAGCAATAAAATTTCCTCAGAGGCCACATTATACAGTGTTGAGAGGGGCCTTCAAGCCAGAAGACAAAGGGAAGAGAAAGAGTCTTAAAATTTACTGTTACCGCTATTCAATATATAAAATACTTTCAAAATATTTTGTACATAAATAATAATTAATGAATGATATTTTAAGGTGTGAATCTCTGCCAACAAATGATGTACATGATAATGGTGTAAAACATTGTTAAATAAAGTCATTACTCAATAAAGAAAATATATTTTAATTTAACATGTGAATATGACTATCAATAGCTATGGGGGAAGGAAAACACAGAAGGTAAAGAGTTTTATTTAGAACACAAACACTAATGAAAGATGATAAAAGGTTCAACGTCATTTTATAGTTCTGCTGTGACCTTTTTAGGGCAACATAAGCACCAGCAAAAGCCACACTTATCTCAAGAGACAGAAGCTGGTTTTGGTGTCAGAAGACCAAATTGCACACCCTGATAGAGTACTACATGCCACAAACTCTACTATTGTGTTATATATTTGGCAGATATGGATGGACATTAATACCTCCAAACTGCCTCGTTTCACAGGGTTGAGGACGAGGAGTTTCTTCAGCAGGTTTTCACAGTCTGTGGACATGTAGAAGGGAATACGGTACTTCCCTCGCAGGACCCTCTCCCTCAGCTCCTGCACATAAACAGAAGAGAGAAGTATTTAATATGGACCATTTAGTCATTTCACCATTAAAGGATAAACTTCTGCCCAACTACCATGTTAGCCACGCAAAGGTCAGCTAGTAATACATGACTGCATTTCCGTCTATGACTAAAAAACTGAAAACGTATGCTTCACCTTTAGGTTTTGCCCGTCGAAGGGTAGTGAGCCGCTAACCAGTGTATACAAGATGACCCCGAGGCTCCAGACGTCCACCTCTGGGCCATCATACTTTTTTCCCTGAAAGAGCTCAGGAGCAGCGTACGGTGGAGAACCACAGAACGTGTCCAGCTTGCTCCCCACTGTGAACTCGTTGCTGAAGCCAAAGTCTGCGATCTTGATGTTCATATCAGCATCTAACAACAGGTTCTCAGCCTGAAGTCGAGAAGCGAAGAAAGCACAGAATTATATTTGATTCAATTCACCGCCGACTGTGTCCCAGGCTGGAGCTCACCTTTAGATCCCTGTGGACTATCCTCCTTTGGTGACAATACTGAACAGCCGACACAATCTAAGAACAAGACACAGTCACAAACACATGAAATCAGGGCCTTCCATGATACAAAACACTTCACCCTGTGACGTTCACAACATCCTGTTTCCTCCTTAAGAATACAGTGTCACGGTCACAGTGACCTTTTCATTCCCATGAGGAAAGCTAAGGGCCTTTTCATGGTGCAACAGGCCTGACAGACTCTTTAGACTGATATATCCTCAAAGTTGAAAGTCTGATCTTTTCAGTTTTTTATTATTTTAAGACATAACATCTCAATATATATATATGTTTAATCCAGATGTTTACTATGCCATAGCATCAACTAGTTCATTTCATTAGTGTGTATGATGTTTGAGGATATTAATTGATTTGACATCCTTTTTAAAATTACGGCTGCACAATTATGACATGTATAAAATTCACAACTGAACTATAGTAAACTGAACAATTATTTCTGCTATTTCTACTTGCTCATGCAATCACTTTTTTTATTCTACAATTCTTAGGTGCTCCATTATTTCTTCACCTGTTGTGGGATAAGTTTGACAGAAAATGAATGTACTCAACGATTATATTCAAGAAGAGGCCCAGTATTTTGTCAACAGCACGAGCCTTGGACGTTACACGGTTAGGAGAGTTGTGATGGGCCCACAACCCTGTCAGAGCCCCTCCAGCTAGAGGAAGTTGGTTATGACCCTCTGTGCTTTTAGATGAGGCAGTTGCACCTACGCTCCATCTTTCCCCTGCAGCGTGTGACAAGGCCCTGATGTTGCTGCATGCATTTCTTTTTTTCTCAAACCACTAATGGAATGACGACAGAGCAGAGATCTTGATGACTCACCTGTCTGAACTTGGCCCGCGCCTCCTTCTCCTTCATTCTGCCATGGGCAACTAGATAGTCAAATACTTCCCCTGGAATTAACATAAAAAAAATGCAATCATCACCCTTGCCTCATGGATGAACTGCATAACGCTCGCTCTTTCAGAGAGTTTTGTTTGAAGCAGCATGCGATTTTAAAATCGCTTCACCTAGATTCATCAAGAGTTTGTGATGAATATTAGATCAAAGTCGACTGCTGTTGAGAATGTATAGGGGGCTGTCAGTGTTTGACTCTCATTAAATTTGATTCCATGGAGGAGAGATAAAGTGGAGTAGCTGTCATACTTGCGTAGACGTCTTACTCACCACCGCTGGCGTACTCCATGACCAAGTAAAGTGTCTTCTCCGTCTCTATCACCTCAAATAGTTTCACTGCAGGGAGAAAAATAATTCAGAAATTCAAGAAGGATTCGTGTAAACTCTGCTTTTAAAATTCCACAAAAAGAAGTTGATAAACCATGAGGCAAGCTTCTCAGAATACAAAGCATGAATGTTAGAGCCATTGTGGGAAGAATATTGAAGCACTACGACTTGATTTATTGGTTCAGGAATACCATTTAAATCCATTTTAGAATTAGAATATCTATAAGTAGTTCAACAGAGAGAGGAGTATATAACTATAAATGAATACCTTATATGGGATTATTTGAGAAATGTAAACGTACCAATGTTGGGATGATTCAGGATCTTCATTATTCGAACTTCCCTGAAGAGCTGTGGGCAAACGGAGACAATTTCAGTACAAATAAAAGATTTATGATATGATACATTGCAATATAGTGCACTACTGTCCGTTCAGCAATACATTGTAAAATTTGTTAATTACCGGCATCATTTAATGGGGGAATCAGATAATGCAGTACAATTTTATGTGCATGAAAACAAGTTTATTGTCAGTCCAGTTTGATCTTCAGTTAAATTTTGCAGTCGATATTTTATAATATTTCAGTAAAAATATCAATACAATATTGTGCAATCACAATATTTAAGCATGTTGATATTTTCTTAGAGCCGTTATTATTATGTTGGGCCTTAGAACACTATGGTTTGATTTGAAACAATAGTTTTAATTTTGTGGGTTAAAAGAGTCACCATTGAAAATCCATTAAGAAACAAGCGGTGTGAGTGAGGGTCAAAGCTGGTTCTTGAAACTTTCAGAGTAGACCACGTTTGGAATGACTAAAATATCCCCTGCTGCTCATCTGTCAACCTGATAATGGAGGTTGTACTTATGAATATTTAGTAACTAAAAGACAAAATTCTTGAACAACAGGGATTCAAAAAATAATAGAATCCAACAATTCAAAGTGACGTCTCTCACGTCATCCAACCGTCAGATGAGCTCTTCCACCACTTAGAGGTGCTGTTGAATCATTTACGTTGTGTTGACTCCCAGACAAGCTTCACTGAGATATTTAAATATTTAAAAAATGCTCAGTGGGATTTAGCATCTGCTGCTACCTGAGGCAGAACACACATTTTGTACCACTTCACATAAACCGGGTCCCCGGTAACACGTCAGTCGAGAAATTATATAACGCAGTCAATGTAAAAAACAAAAAGCCAAATTTAAGGCGGGGTGGGCTGCAGTGGTATAGATTGAAGCTACAGAACCATTGCAATGGTCTTATGTAAGTGTTTCTAGGTCGGCAGCCTATATACCAGCGAGCGCAGGCCATAGAAGTGCTCCTCTAATTCTTTCCCTTGGTCTTTGTCTGTACCTGCCTGTCTGTAACATCTGAGCTTTAAAACAAGCACTAAAATCACAGCAAACACAAAGCTATGTGAGGTTGTTTTTGTTTTTTTAAGTATAGCTATAAGTACACATGAAACTAATGAGAAGTCGTACTGAAAACACATAATAAAGCTTCAATAAATATGCATAAACACCTGTCTCATGGTGTCCTATCGAGGAATTATTATTCCTTTCAAGTGTTAAACTCATTAAACACAATAGAATCTGTGGCAAAACATTGGGGGTGCACCAGAATAGCTTTGTTGAAATAAGCTGAAAAAAATCTAATAAGTACTATATAAATATTAAGTCACCTGGCTAGAAAGGCGAGACAAATGTTTCACATCAGTTACGAGAGAATTGGCAGCCCTGTGCTAACATGTTAGCATTCTCTGCTCAGTACAGCTCTAGAGGATTGTAGATACTGGAATAACACTATCTATGTGATCGATGGTTGTCCTGGGCTGTAAAACTGCAGGGAAAGTAGTGGGATATTGGTTATTTAATCCAGTTTCCATAGCGTCTCTCTCCTGTTGCATCTGCGCATTTAGTCAGTGGTAATGCAATTTTGCCCCAAAATATTGCTGGCAGAACCTGGCCCCTTTTTATTACAATAAAGAGCTTTGTAAATTTATACAGGGTGAATAATACTCTTTATAAATACACAAATACAACCACCATCACCAGCAAATGGCTGTGGGAAACCAAGCTGTTCATTTTTATTTATATTTATTTTGAAATTAATAAATCACAATCACAATTTCAATCTAATTGGCAACCAAGCATTTGGAAAATATCGAATTATGCCAAATGCATATCAGCCCTATAAAACAACATGAACTAACATCACCAAAACAAAGACTCCAATTCGTTATTTTTACTTGAGCTCATGGAATCATATTTTTGTTGGCTAAGTTAGGGTGACCAGCAACTTGCAGCAGAAAAGCTCAATCTTTTTCAAGTCATCAAAGATCCATTTACTTTTATTTTATGCTTTTCCACAGCAAAATGTACTCCGGCATTATTGACCACCTCCATCTAAGTTTATCTAGCCAGTTACCACATACTTATTTTGGGCTCGTATTCATCAAGGTTTCTCATTTTAGAGGCAACCACAGCAAATAGTCTAATTTCCGTGCCCTCAGCAGCTGAGCCACAACCCCTGCTCCATATTCATTGTCTGCCATGTTATTCCGGGAACTCCCCCAATGGTCAGACAGTAATTGGAGTGGAAACACACCGACACTACCCAGTGCATCGAGAATAAGCATGCAGGTCACATGTGCTCCGATAAATGAAGCTCAATACAAGACAAAAAAAACACAACCAGACCAACATATTTGTAAGTAGGTTATTCCCAAACTATTATTGTACATGGCAAAAAACAAATATATATATATATATATATATATATATATATATATATAGATTGTTGCTAACAAACCTATCTTCTGCATGGCGAGTGGCGAATGAGTGAATGAATCTACTCTAATAAAAACCAAATGTTCTGAACATAAACAACGAATGTTTAACGCATTCCATTGCGTGTTTGCTGGGCTATGAAGATGTCAGAACCGAGGTCTGAATGATTCAGCGGCTGATTGGATGGCAGTGCGAAATGCACGCAGCCAGACTGCAGCACAACAGTTAAAAAAAAAAAAAAAAAAAAAAGGGAGAGGATTTGGAGCTTGATTACATCACTCCCGAATCCTCTGATGTAGGAATCGTTCATTTCACATTCTGTCTCCTCGTATTCTGTTTTTACATGGTGGATTTCGACATATAGAGGAGGAATTACACCGAAATGGTGTCTTGTCTACATGCATCTCTCTCGCTCCTCGACATGGCTCGTGCGTGCGTCACTGCCCTGAAGGCCCTCACATGGACAGCATGCATGCAGCCACGTGGAAACAAAAATTAGAACAAATCTAAGGAGAGCTGTGGAAAACAACACTATCACTACGGCCATGCTCCATATAAACTGGATTCAGAAATGGCTGGCAAAGTGGCAGAGCTAAAGTCTGCTTCAAATATCAGCAAATTATTGAAAATCCAAAATATAATATTTATAATCATGGAATTTAGTCTAGTGATTAATATTTTGAAGAAACCTGGAGTGTAATAAAAGGGAAATCAAACTCCTCAACCCTTGTGTATGAAGACAGATTACACAATTAGCTGTGAAAACAAAATATTTATCACTCCCTGAAAACAATCTGAGAGCGCCTCAGTCTCACTCGTCTGTGCCAGTGACCTACTTCCAGGCTGCCGGGGGCACCCAGACTCTCAAACTAGCCGTAATTACTGCAGATTCCCCATGCAGAAGAGGCGGAACAGACTGGAAACACTAGATTATTTCAGGCACAGCATGGCTGCTCATTCACCATGAAGATTATTGATAGGCTGAGTCGCCCAGCTCCCCGTAATGACTGCGTGTGTCTGCGTAAATAACAATTCTGGCCATCGGTAAATACCAAATGCTGTGTTTGTCATAGACCGCGAGAGAGTGAAAGTCAAACATGCCGCTGACAGACGGATCGAATGCATCATTGACATTCAAATGGTCCGTCCTTCCACTGGCTCTTGAGGTTCTGTAAATAACTTAGACAGGAAGACACTGGTGCTCTCCAACAATGGATAGCCACACAGGTAGCCGTTTGATAAGTGAGTGGGAGCATTTTTAGCTCAATGATGAAACTGATTCCTGAACAGTCTGTGACGTACCACCAGAAAAGGTGTGTTCTGAGGGTTTCAGTGTTCCAGTTTGTGAGCCGACCTCGATGTTGCCTCAAGCTGGATTTGAAGCCCTGACCTACCAGGGCTAACCACTGCTACGCCTTTCTATTAAATTCTTAACTCACATTTTCTCTCACAAACTTCCACACTTAATTGGCATGTTTTCACTCCGAACAAGTCAGTTTGAAATTGAGTCCAGGGTTTCCGCCAGGATTTTTTGAGACCGTGGTGGAGCCCTCCCCCTCAATGATCCGGAACAGACAAGGAGTTTTGACTTTTATTCAATGGTCGACAATAAAAACACTTTTCTTTTTCACCATGAGTAGTGAATCTCTCTCCCATCTGCAGCTGTCCTCACCCAGTCCGCCTCCTCAGATGCATTGGTTCAGTTCCAATAGCAACAAATTTCAGTCATTAGGAGGTTTCTTTTGGGATTTTCCAGTTAAAAACCTGCCGATAAACATCATAATCATCTCCAACATGCATTATCTGTTTTCCACTTTTGGATCATTTTAATACCTTTGATCATGTGAGATTTCATCTTCACAAAATAGATCAATACTATTCTGAAGGCATGGCAGCACTCATTTAAGCTCTGGCGGTAAGGCATGTTCGTTTACATGTAGCTTCACCTTTGACACCAGGCTGAGCAGTGCAGTCTACTAACACAGACTGGCAGTTGTAGGCCAAACAAAAATAAGAAAAAAGAGCATGACCCAATGGTGTGACTCTACAAAACCCAGGAGCTTTCAGCAGAAAATGTTGAAAAACAATTCAGTGAGAACGGATGCAAAAGTCGTCTATGTGATAAAAAAAATTGAAGAACCTCCTGCGCAGTTGTGTTACCTCACCATTGCTATGATAATCTAGAATAAACAAGTCTTATTAAAAGGTTAAAGACAGACAGCGGTGGGATGAGAGATGTGTTCGCCCAGAGAGGGATTAGCGGGAAGGCCTATTTTGGGACTCAAATGTCTAAAACCATGACAGCATCCCCCGACCACATAACACGTGATGCGTTTCCTCAGCTGGATTCGAAGAGGTGCATTGGTGGCGGAGCTGACCTCATTTCCTGTTACAATAAACACAGTCACACCAGGCCGGGGGATGCTAATGGCCCGGACTGGAACAGAGCGGCTGTTCATTCTGAACCCATGATTCACTGTGGACACCCGAGCTGCTCCACAGCAAGTCACCAGGAGCAGACGGCAGCGGGAGAAGTCAAAGCAACAAGTAACTGTTGTCATTTCAGAGGACGTACAGTTCCACCACACAAACACTCAACCACCAACTAGAAACTAAACATTTCATTTGAGTTTACTCTTGGATCAAACTTTAAATATTTATCCTTTCATTTCCAGATATCTACCTGCATCAACATCCATTCATCCCCATCCATTATTAACACAACAAGTTATTTCGAGAGATCCATCCAACCAGCCACATCCATGAACCAATCCATGTTATCCACATCTATCAATTCCTCATTTCCATCCATCAATGGTTTCACACACATCCATCTAACCATTCACCCACGCCTTGTTCATTGATCTGAACGTAGCATTATCTATATTAATTTTTAATTCCATTCTACACTGACAAGGCTGCATGTTTACCACATGATGCTTTCTTATTCATAAGGAATTTGAACATGACTATGAAATCTTCTTTCAAAGGGTGCTTCTAAATCCATGTGATGGGATTATTCTCCAAATCTGACAGTAGATTATGTGGCACAGTGCACATGTTGCATGATTTAAAACAGACAGGTGTGAAAACAACCATGATGCCGTCGTCTGCCTGTATGTCTAAATTGGTGGTATTTTGACAGGCATAAATGAAGTATAGCCAAAATAGGTGTGACGCAAAACTGACCAAGAGCAACCAGAACCCCAAATTTAAGCACTGCAACAGTTTATTTATTCAATGAATGATACCAATGACTCTACTGTACTCTTAAAACAATCACACTCAAAGATCTGTCTGGTAGGGCACAATTTATAATCGTGATGAAGATGGGACTCGGCAGTTATGGGGCAGCTATGTGGATTGCTTCCATTTTTGCAGCTCTACTTATAGTGTAAGTCTCCACGATCTGGACCAAGATAGGTAAAACCGTTTCACCCAGCATTCACGGATATCTTCATTAAGAAAACATGAGACAATTTAAAGCATAAAAAACTGCAGGGAGTGGAGAATTTCTTTTCATTGTGCTTGGTAATATGTAAATGACAAACCTGATGTCTAAAATATTATATGTACTTCATATGTCTGGCAATAATTTGTGTGGAAACAGTTGAAGTGGGCATATACAATAACACCGCAAGAGGAAATAATAATGATAATGTTAAAAATCAAGTTGCCAATGGAGAAGAAAAAAAATCCAGAGGAAGACAAATATAACCCATCTTTCCCAGTCTAAAAATAAACTGTTTACTTGTTTTCATTGTATTTTTAGACTATATAAACGTCCCCAAGGATTTCACAATGGAACTTCTAAGAGCGGCTAATGGTGTAATAATGTCAGACAGTGCTCATGCCGCCTGTGCTGCTTCATTTATCACTTATGCTGGAACACTAATGGACAGTCATGACCAGACACTACTGACCTAATTGATGATGTCAAAGGAAACACTCCCCCCAGCAACCTATAACAGTAGACTGCTCTTAAAATAAACAGTTGTCATCCTTATATTCTTGATAGCTGGGATATAAAATATTATGAAAAAAGGGAGTCTTTGATAACCACCAGCATTACATATTTAAAGAGAGATTCGACACCATTTGCATGGTCTTGTGAAAGCTGCTGAATCATTATGTATATTGATATTACTGTTATCATGGTCCATCTCCTCTGATTTCTGCTACTGACAATTCCCCACTGTTGAAACCTGACTAGACAGACAGACAGACAGACAGGCAGGCAGGCAGGCAGGCAGGCAGGCAGGCAGGCAGGCAGGCAGGCAGGCAGGCAGGCAGGCAGGCAGGCAGACAGACAGACAGACAGACAGACAGACAGACAGACAGACAGACAGACAGACAGACAGACAGACAGACAGACAGACAGACAGACAGACCATGCGCACTTGTGAATGGGTGTGGTTTGTAGACAGTGAGCAGTGAGGTGAGACAAGCAGGAAGTAAGCAACAGACAAGAGTGCATTTGCACCAGAAGCTGTAAAAATCTGAGCAGGGAGCTTGAAACACTTAACCCGCACCCTCCTCCATACCACTCTTCAGTCAGACTTCCGTGCTTCCACCTGCTGTGTGAATGGAGCTATGTCTACACAGTGGCGACACAAGGCGTGTGCTATTAGGAGAAAACTGACTTCAGCCTTGAATACCTTGAAACCATAGAAGGGATAAAATGAATGGGAGGTTTTACAACACTGAGGTTCCTCCCCAGCACTGAATGCAGCATAGGGTTCTCCTACGTTGGAATTTTTACCCTCTACACTGGGAAGGACCCAGCATTTACAGCTGTTTTTGTCAACATGGAGTGAGGAATGAATGTCCACCCTCCCTCATCTTCTGTCGAGCAGGACTACGCCTTCTAAGGTAGACCGTTAAAGAGGACCATGAAAGATGTACAACCTTGTTGCTATTTTTAAAAATCTTTTTTTTTTTAATCTTATTTTATATCATCTTGATCTCAAAATATATAGAGAGTGTAATAAAAGTAACTTGACATAAGGGTAAAAAATAGAAACTAAAATAAAAAACATATAAAAATAATAATAATAATCTGGTCCTAGCCTTATACATATAATTTAAAAATCATCACAGATTTTCCATCAAAATATCTTATCTATGAATATAACTAAATTAACATTCTAAAGCAAAAGTTGTGATTCATGCTGGGACCATGGCCAAAGGTGGACCCTGCAGGACACAGAGTCAGTGAGACAATTGATTCAGCTCAGGAGACGACTGCAGCATTATAAGACCAGATCTGCATTGCAGTGAACGCTAGCGTGTGTACCATAACTGAAATCAATAGCACTAAGTGGATGACTGAGATATACATGCATTGTTTTATTATCGCTACGCAAACAAACATCAGTCACAGAAACAACTGTGATGTGACGATATCTCAGTGCTGCCATCGCACATCTCTCCTCAATAAAATGAGATGGGATTTTTATACAGCGACCCCTAGATTTGCTGCAGCGACATCTAAAAGTCCTACTGAATAATTAATCGCAGCGATCTGATTGGTCCGTGGGCTCACATGTCTGCCCGTCGACAGTGATCACCTGACAGCAGACAAACTGACCCGAAGGCCACGTAAACACTCATGACCTGGTAAAGTCAAAGTGGATTTCTTTTATTCGGATGATCGAAGCGCCGCAAACTCACAACGGAGACCAGAATATTCAATATAAAGCTGCCAGCGTACGGATTAGAAAGCTCATGACAAAAGAGCTCACACAATGAAACGCATCGAGGCCAGATAAGATGAACGCAGAAACAGGGAGCTAAGAATTCTCATTCACAATTACAATAATTCTTATAGAAGACAACAATGGCTCCAGCCGACAGACACACTGATTAGGAAATGTATTTTCCAGAGGAGTGTCAGACGGATTCTATTAGGTGTCAAGACAAAATTAAAGAATAAAAATAAAAAATTAAAACAGAAGGAAACGTGTAACCTAAAAAATATACTACACAAATACAAAATATACATAACAGTACCGTAGAATTTTATTTTACACTTGGAAACCTTCTACATGGATAACAGTACAATTTGTATATTAAAATACATTTTTAAAAAATGTATAATTTGAGACAATAAATAGTATTGAAGAGGCACTATAATTACAAAATAAAAACTAAAAAAATAAAGTAATTATACAAATTAATTAAACAAACATTATAAGAAGAAGGAAGAAGTAGAATTTCGCCTCTAATCAACATGATATAATAGAATGTGCTTTTTAAATGCAAAAATGCACCACAGACGTGAAATGAGGTCTATGAGACTGCTGATAAAATGCTGCCAACTCACTCCTCCATTCTCGAAGCCCCGAGAAAAATCTGGCAACACAATCCACCACTCTCAGCGGTGACAGCACCGACTCCGCAGCTCTCACCCCGGTCAGCTGGTATTCCGTATATTCCATTTTTGTTATTATTAGGTATTCAGACGAGCATTAAAAATTTCTGCCACAATTTTTAAATGTTGTGCTTCCATATTCAATATATTTAGAGATCAATGAACATGTTGACCATTTCTCAATTATAAAAACAGTAACTTGTTCTGTCAGAAAAGGATTAGGCAGCAGGTAAACATAAAACCAAAGGTGACAAAGGTGAAACATAGAGCTTAATAATCAAATGATTTGCTGCATACAAGTTGGAAATTGGAACACAGAGTACTGCCAGAGCAGCAGAAATGCCACCAACATCATGTGCCATTTCGAACATGAATGATGTTTCAGGGGAAAATACATGTGCATCAATAAACAGCCAGCCTTTGTAGTTAATGCAAAACAGAGCATAGCAACAGCTCATTGAATTTCAAACTTAGGATATAAGCAGTTTTCTACTGGATAAGTGAAAAAGGTAAGACTTCTAGTTGTAGTTTTCTGAATTCATTGTAGTTCTTAGGGTACAGAATAAGCACTGCAAGCTTCTGTGGCTGCAGCAAGTATGAATTATTAAGACACACATTTAGTTCCTTCAAGTGCTAAACTTAGCCATTTTAAACTCTACCCTCACATTTTAAGTTAATGACTTACATCTCATTCATACCTCTCATAACTGGGAAAATAATTGAGTTATTTTGACTCTTCAAGGAAGAGCTAAACTTTTCTCAGATCTCTCCTGCATGACCTGGTTTTTCCAGTTTTGTTGTCAACATTTATATAACCTCGAAATAGTGAAAAATATTGATTCAACTCATTTTTGATAGTTTACCAACAACGCTGTAATGCAGTATGAATATATAGCTGTCTATACTTCCATTGTCATGAGTGTGGTGGTAAAATAAATCAGTTACAAACTGTGGTAGGTGATATTGGCCAACAACTGTGTAATCCACCACCAAAGATGTGTGAGTGGAAATGAGAGCATTTAATCAGCAGAAAGAGCAGGATTTAGACTCAATCAGGAAACGGTCCGCGCTGTCGTAATTGGTTATGAGCGCTAGACAAGCGGCTGTATTTTTAGCAGCTGCTAACCACAAACCAACAGAGTGGGGCCGGAGGGGGGGGTGGAATAAGCCTTGTGGTCCCTCCTGTGTACGTCTGATTACATTATGTAAAAGAGCACATCCAAAGTTCAAGAAGCCAAAACACAGAGCAGCTGAAATTGATGATGGGAACCACGAGAATGCTGACAAGCACAGAGAACATGAAACCTGGACTGACTCACCTTCTGCAGACTGGTGGGGTTCAGCTGGGTTTTATCGATGATCTTCACCGCAACCTGACAAAAGAAAAGAGAGAAGGAGGTGAAGAAGGGATACAACAGACAACAATGTGACTTTTGTTGTTGACATGGTATTCAAACTGAAAATGAAGGATAGCTGCGAATTGCTGTTGCATCGGTTGTAATCTGTTTGTAACAACCACCGACAACCATGAGATCACTTATACCAGGACCTTGTCAAATATATCAATATTCCAAAAAGTAGTGATACTAATGAATGAATTATAATGAATTTGAATACGATATAAATTTGCCATAGTATCAAGAGTGTGCCATACAGAATCCTTGAAAATAAACAAAAGCTGAGGCCAAGTACATCTTCGAGGATCAAGTACCCATTTTTAGTGAAAACACGGCAAGCACTGATATCGGTATCGGCCTTGAGATTTGAATGTCAGTTTATTGCAATCTGTAAAATTTGTGTTTGTGCTGCAGTAAAACTTGTGACCATCGCCATTGTACAAAAAATACTGAGGAATGTTGTTCAAATAACAGATATATATATATATTTGTAAAATAAATAAATAAATAAAGTTACCTATGTAAATGCATAATCGGATATTATTTTACTTACTTATTGAATGCATTTATGAAGATGTTATCAATGTAAGAGTATCATTTCTAAAAGTTAACTTCTTTAGCGCAACTAAACAAGAATTAAAAACTGAAGCTATTGGCAGCTATACAGCTTACATCATATTTGATAAAAACATGTTCTGTTTCAGACAATGCTTGGACAGCGGCTTCTTCCATTTTGACTGCTGATGTAAGATTGATGACCAAATGTGGCCAAGAAAGCATGTACTTGTGGCCAAAACTGAATCAACAGTTCTTCAAGCATACTTATGAACCATTTAGCAAGGTTTTCCAACTTAAGAGTAGAGCAGACCTTTAAACAAAAGCAGCTTCCAGGAAGGTGATGTGGATGTGAGACCGTGGGTCTGCTCTGGGCACCGTTTGATCCATCCATCTATGTAATCACTTGAAAGTGCTCAGTGAATCAGACCGGCTCCCTCACACTTTCTGAAATCTCAGCAGCTTTAGACGCCACTGGAGCCACAATGATGTAAACTGCAGACTCACCACTGGACCGGGACAAGATGATGCGATTATACAGGAGTTCCACATGCATCAGTGTTTACTGGTACAATAATGTCAGTTAGTCTCGCTGCTGTGGCACCAGGGCATCATAAAGTCTACAGTTACCTTCAGGAAGACAAAAATGTCCTCTTAGAAAGATGTTAATGTTTATAGGATATTTACTGGAATACATTTCTCATTTATGAGACACTTCCTCTCCGTAGACATTATTAAAAAGAGAATATTTATGCTTGTCACATAAAATTTTAAGGGACATTACCATATTAAAAAAACAGTTTGTCAAGACTCAGCACAGATTTGTCAGCAATGCTGAGATTCATTTGAAGAAGTCCTTTAAAGAGGAAGTAAGAAGTAACTGCTTAGTCATCATGAAAGGAAGACTCTCGGTGCTTCTGCTTATCTGGACATTGATGACAATGTAAAGGGCCTGCAAAGTGAAGCATGTGGCTTTTCATGCACCTGAATTTATCTGAATACAGAGATCAAGAAAGGTGAAAAGGGTGGGACGGGGGAGACAAGTGACGGTGTATCGGCGAGGTAGGGAAAGTGTGGCTCTTTGCTGGTATTTATTTAGGTAGCCACGATGAGCGTGCGTGTTTATCATAATTCTAAACTTTTTAGGGCTTCACTTTAAATTGGATGCTCATTTTTATAGGAGTTTTTGTCTCACAAAAATAAACAGTAAGTTGTAAAAAAGGGGCTTTTGTATCATAATATTTTCCTTATAATTTACTAAATATTCCAATATAAATATTGTGGCATATTTATGTTTCAAGTTGCGGATCTTTAAATAAAATATAGATAAAACCTAGGAATACATCTACTCAAATACCATATTTTAGCGTATAATGTCACAGTCTGATTTCCTGCTTAAAAATATAAGTAGGAAGGCCCTTCACACTACCCTCATGACAGGAAGCACAGCCGATGACACCAAGGTTCTCAATGGAAGTGACAAGAAAAGACAAGATCAGGAATGAGTATATCAGATGGAAAGGTTAGGAAGGCCAGACTCCGCCGGCTCGTACACATCCGGATGGAGGACACGGGCTCACTGTGGTGCATCGAAACCTTAAGTCTACATCTTCTGTCTCTCACAGAGGGATGATGCGGTCACAGCACTGCATGAGAATCAGTTCGTTTTTGGAGTGAAAAATGGGTTTTTGCTCTTTTAGTGACGGATTTGTGGCTGAATAATTCAGCACAACACTGACAGAAGGGCAACGGGCATCCCTGTTAATTATTCAGCGCACATGTAGCAAACAGGCCATATGTTGTTCACCTCACGCAGGTCCTGCGAGGATAAACTGTACAGTGTTTTGGAGCAAAGATCCACCACACTTGCACACACCTCTCACTTCTGGTTTGTGCCATGAAAGATAGATGTGTGATCATAATAATGTATAAGAAAATGATATGCTGAGATCAATGTTGATATCTAGACTGCTAATCCTGGCGCTTCACTGATTTAAGTACGGGAATAACTGTCGGACTGAGAAACTATAGGTGCGACTACATGTGCCACAGTAGAAACAATAAATCACAAGTATGTAAACATTAGTCAAAGGGAAGTCCAATAGGTTTTGTTTTAGCACAAGACAATAGCTCTACAGTGCAAGGACAGTAGGTAATGAAGCACTGCGATTGGTCTCACAATGACTTGTTAGGTATCTGGACACAGTTGTTGTTGAACTGAACACCCTGAATTAGAACTCAGAGTTCAGTTCAAGTTTTTCTCAGGTTGGTGTCACCAGAGGCTTTTTGGATCCTAAGAGACAGTGCTCGTGACTCCATGAGGAATAAAAACTTCACATGAATGAAGGCTGTAATGAGTTTGTTATACTTTATCAAGGATGAAAGTTCAGTACCTCTGGGAAGTATGCATAAGTCACAATCATGCTCAGCTCTGTCTAGCCTCAAGCCTGCTTAAACAACACGTGCATCCAGAACATTTGTCAACTCTCAAGGCTTGTTTATGCACACACCATGTGAGAGGAGCAAAATTATGGACTTAATACTGTACAGCAGTGGGAAGCATTTTGCAAATGTGCCTGTATATATCATTACCATGCAAGGTTCAGTCTGTTCAAAGCTTCCTATGTGGGCTTTTCTTATTCAGCCTTCCAAATCCTTGCATGTCTTTGTCTCTCAACCCTGCCACCTACTACATGTCTGCAGATGTCATCCTTTCTTTTTAAGAGGATGAATAACATTTAGATTTGCACTGAGTAGAAGGCCACAAAAATCAGACAGAACAGGACAATGGGTTCAGTTGTTTGGTTCACAACTCAAAAAGTTGTTGTTAAAAATTGGTAGAAGGAAACATAGCAAAAGATTAGATTTTTGGGGGAGATATCTCTACTTCTATTTGGATTTGGGGAAATTCAGTTGTATTAGGGCTCCGTTCCATTTTGATCCCAGCCAGAATGGAACACACCCAATCAAAGAAGCAACCCAAAAGAGAAATAAGGAAGCAGAGGGGGGGGGAGTTCTCTCATTTATCAAATTGGCGACAGTAAAAACTTATCTGCTCCGTCTTTTCAGAGGTCAGGTGTGCGACTTAAGTTCTGCCTGCCAGCAGTGGACGTAATATGTTTCTCTTCCGTTAAAAACACACAGAAAACTACCATAATCATGTCCACTTCCGTGATGCATAATGTGTTTCCTACTCATTTCAATGTTTTAATACATTTGATCAAGTGAGATTTAACATTAGAAGAGAGACTATTATTCTGAAGGCAAGGCTTATGTAAGCCGTGGCAGTGCACCACGATCATGTATGTTTACATGTAACGGAAACGCTGCAGTGTATCGCCATAGTCACATAAACCAGTCACAAATATAACTAAACTTTCATGTGACTGTGGTGACAAAATTCACTTCACTTTGTTCACGTTGCTGGGTGAAGACTGGTGGAGATTTGAGGACTTGAGATATTTCTGAACTGATAAGCAGCTCACCATATGCTCCTTTAAAGGTGATAACATCACTTTAAGTTGGCTTGTACTTTCCACCTGTTCTCACTTCATGCCTCTGCATTTTGATGAGCCAGCAGAAACACTCGGCACACCAAGCAGCTCCTGACCTTCTCGACACACCCTCTGCAGCATAGCCAATACGCCCTTTACACATCAGCATTAAAAGACGCTGGAAAGATCAATCCATCCCCTCTTCCATCTTCCCGAACATTTTCACCCACAAACATCCATCAGGAAACCTAATGATTTAAGCATGACTGGAGCCTAGAAAGATATAGCAGAGAATTCCTGAGGTCTGGGAGTGAACACAGTGGCTCCTGGTGACGGAATAATGGCAAACAAATTGCAGGCCATTGTAGTCACCTCAGGGCAGCAGGAGATTTAATTACAGACGCACTATAGAGGAGAATCTATCACTCTGGCAGCTCACTGCTCTAAGATACTTGGTGAGAAGAGAAACTGCACAGAAACATGCATGTTCAGCCTTAAAATGGAAGATGGAAATGTTCATGCAGAACAAACAAATGTATCATCTCCTCACATTGCTGACTAAAAATTAATTCACAGTGAGACAATCAATGACTTCAAGCGTATCACTCCCCCCCGTCTGTTCACGTCACATTACATCTTTTTCATTGTAGAAGAGATAACCTGCTAGATTATCCCTGTCACTTCCCTGGAGCTTATGCGAGCAGAAACCAGACCCATTAGTAATGTCTGCGGAACAGCTTTCGATCTGGGTTCTCCAATGGTTTGCGATTTCAAATGTAGACGTCTGGAAAACAGAATCATCTTATCACTTAGCTACGATTGACCTGACATTGTTATGTCGAGAAAGTCTTCAGCTCTTGATACTTTTTTAACGTATAAACAGGAAGGGGAAACAGCTTAAGGGTATTTTATTGGTATATTTTTATGGGCATAACAATTGAGGTGATAATGCAACCTAAATTGAACTACTATTGAAGGAAGAATAAAGACAATCTAATCTAATATACAGTCTGAATTGAGTAACTGAATCAGACATCGTCTATAGTCTCGACTGTATTCACCTTCTTTTCAGAAACCTGACACAAAATACGTTGCAAAAATAGAAGCTTGGGCTATTAACATCAGAGTTTGATTAATTGGGTGGATGAGTGTTTATTATTTTTGGAAATGCACAACCGTGCATCATCAAGCAGCTCAAACATTTATGCACAACAAATACAGACAATGAGGAGTCACACAATATTCCCTTTCCCTACTTCCTCTAGGAGGAAGCATTAAGCTTCTTCATGACAGAGCTACTCCAGTGTCCTGTCATAAAGGCAGTGACTTGCTTTCATTTTGCAGCAGTTTGTCTGCAAACTACAACTACATCAAGTGAAATAAGTTCATGATCAATGTTAAACTTCTTTCCATAATGAAGCAGAACTTAATTCATGTATTTTGATGTTCTTTGCATCTATCCAGGACATTTCTGGTGTTTTTCAGCCTTTTTCAAATGCAGACAAGCATTCAACATTTTGTTGAGCCAAATAGTGTTTTTTAACACAAGATGAGATCATAATTCTATTATTTCAAACAAAAACAAAATTCTTACTAGGGCTGTGTAGTGGAAGGTATTTTGAGAAACAATTCGTATCCCGATACAGGAGTGATGATATGTAATATTGCAATACTAATTGAACAATATACTGAATTATAGCCATAGTTTTAAGGGGGAAAATCAGATAATTCAGTGCATTATTATGTGTATGAAAACTAGTTCATTGTTATGTGAATATCAAGAGTTAGAAAGAAATAATGAGCACTTAAATGTAATATTTATTTAAGTATAAAAGGGTCATTACAATGTATTGGAAAAAGTCAAGTACTCATAAGAAAGGGGTGGTTGTGTAAATAACAGTAGTTAATAAAGACCATCTAATCTGATCTAATCTAAATGCTGGACACAAAAGTGATAACAAACAAGTTATCACTGCAAAGGCAAACGAAGGACCCTCACCACCTTCATCCCCCTTTGAGGATATAAAAAAGTCACATATGATCCATAATTGTTGAACAGGCTTCTGTCCATCATTGACAATCCTAGTCATCCTCTGCACAACGCCATCTCCAGACAGGAAATGGGAATTTCTCTTCGGAGATTAATAAAGTATTTATCTATCTATCTATCTAAGTTGAACATCAAATAAAAGCTCTTATAATAGCCATAATTTGATTGATTATCCAACGTTGCCACATGTAATTCAGGAAAATAAACTGTTGCGCAAGAACAACGCCTCACCTCTCGCCCTGTCAGGACATGTCGTGCCAGCTTCACCTTGGCAAAATTCCCCTTCCCAATGGTCTTTAGAAGGCGATAGTTGCCAATATGAGGTTGCTCCTCGGTGGAGGTAAAAGAGTTGCGACATCGCGGCAAGCTGTGGCGACTTGCAGACTTTGTCGGAGGAACTGGAGGTTCGACGAAGCCATCTACTGACGAGTGCTGGGGGGAAAAAAATGGTAAATCAGCTTAGATATATTACGAAAGCACAGTCACACAAATTCAGCCAGGAGCAAGTGTTGAGCAAATGTAGTGAATTCATATGCAGACAGAAGAGCGTGGGAGTCTGATAAGAATTTTAGGGGAAAAAAAATCTTTCTCTCTTGACAAAGTGTGACCTCTTAACCTCACGACCTGAAGAGCTTTCCTTTCAAGAGACGTGATCTGAAGAAAAGAGTGTTCGATTCACCTCAGAGCATTTGACATCACACCAAGAAAATTTGTGCTATTAAGTCTAGTGATCAGAAAATGAAACCGGCTGATGACGAGTGACCCTCTGATTTTGCATGTGAAGGTGAATTAGTCACAGCTTGCTACAAGTCTGGCATCATCTATGCTCATCTTCGGTGGGTTTGATTGCCTTTCTCCACAACAGCTGCTGATGTCAGACCAGGTCAGAAATCCCATGATCCTCTGCTCCAGAGAACCACACCCAGCTTGAGAAGAAAAGCCTCTGGTTTGGTTACCCAGACTACCCTGCTACTGTTTCACCACGGAAACGCTATACTCTGCGGGGCGCATCACCTCTGCTAGTTTGCATGCTGGTTGTAGGAGAGTTTGACTGCAGGCTTCAGACCTCACTCAGTGTGACAGCTTGTGTGACGGTACGGAATCCCATAACACAATCTGGCTTTGTCTGTAGGAAATCTTTGTCACCGTCAACAGCAACATTTGATAGATACAACTCTTAAATACTCAAAGTTTTACAGTATAAAATGGTCATTGACTACACTCTTGACTTTTGTGGTTACATCTTTGTTTCTTATGTAGACAAGAAGGGAATGAAACTGACACATTCAGCAGGGACTGAGAGGCTTATTTTTTCAGCGATCTCCAGTCCCAGAGATGGAATAATAGTTTAAAAGGTAGCATGAGTTACGACACCATGACTAAGATACACAACATAATAGGTTGCGACCACACAGTAACTAACCAAAAATTAACATGAGTCAGATTCTAAAGCAATAAAGTGAGAAGGGTTCAGCTGCAGCTTGGGCGTTTCCGTCACAACAAAAGAAGGCCTGGTGGGGCGGGGAATTCCGTTGCGCTTAATTGACCAATCGCGTACAGTTTTGCAAATGAGTACAACATTACAACAAACAGGAATCCCTTTTTTGTGGCTGAAGCTGGACGATACTGGATAAAACTAAGGCTGAACGATTAATTGCATTTGCGATTATACCGCAATATGATAAAACGTGACTTTCTAACCGTAAGGCTGTGATTTGACTGGTCACGTGACTTTCACGTTGGTGGAGTTTTAGCCATTGAGCTGTAAATTACGGCTTTAGCCTATGGAGGTAAAATGGGTGCAAAAGTGGCACATACCCGTAACACAAGACTCGTATCCATGCGTCAGAGGCACATACGCATAACTGCACATTTGCATCTGTAAACCCCGTGACACGTGTGTGTAAAAAGAAGATTTACATTCATACAAACACGAAAAGTAATTTCGTACATATACAAGTGGCTAAACACGAGCTCTTGAAACTGCAATTGTGACACATTGCTAGGTTTTCCACCTCAACCACCGCCAAAGCGGGTGCATAAGTTCCACATACTCGTAGAACACAATCCGTATGCGCGTGGACCCTTTTGCACCTCTTCTCGCACCTGTAAATAAAACTGATGCGCACTCGTAGAAGTTGCGGCAATACGTGCCTGTTACTCCATGCGCGTTCCCGGTAGTCACGTGACGTCTATTGTCCAATTGGCTTTTTTTTATTACTAATTATGGGCTGTTTATGTTCAGACAGTGCTTAAAAAGTGCAATCTACATTTACATGAAGAGTTGGACGAGTGGTAAAGCCACATATTGGTTTGCATTATTGTTGTAATATGCACTTTAGCTTGTGTGATTTATCAGTTCAGTAAGTTTACAGTTGAAACTGAAGTAGACAAATAAACCATCTTTCATTTTTATTCATGCTTCATTTGCCTTTATCTTAACATAAGAATAGCTTACAAGGAAGAACAATTATATATACTGAATCATATATGGTTCATTATAATACAGATTGATTTATTAGTTGTGTTTGCTGTAAAATACATGAGAAGAGGACCTTGAAAAATGATCGCACATTTAATCGCAATCGCAATATTGAGAGAAAAAAAAATCACAATTAGATTATTTTCCAAAATCGTTCAGCCCTAGATAAAACTGCGGCACGTCACATCTTTAAAGCCCATTTATGGTCCATTTATGTACAAAATTGTACCCAATACCGTGACGGATCACATGCATCCATGTGCTGGTCTTGCTATTCCCCAATATAACAACCAGGGGGAGCAGCCCAGAGTCAAACGTTTATGACATCGACAAACTGGCAACTGAAGTAGTATTGACAATACAACTCTTGCACAAACGACGAAACAGAGGCCGCATTGTTGGAGGCGGTGTTCGGTGAGGTCATTAAATATATTGCACCTGGAGGACAGAGAATTTCCAACCATGGTGATGTCCTCTTCGTGTCTCATGAATGGGCCTTTAATCTGCAAGTCCACCTTGGTTCTACGCTTTCTGAGTTGATGGCGAAGAACGTTCTACTTTTACCTATGTCAAAAAAAAACCCCAACATTTTTTGAAACATAGATTGTAGGCAAGCCTCACTCTTTCATTTGTTGTTTTTTTTGCAGTAGGTTTGTGTACCAAGTGGCTAATGCTGACGCCTATCCACTTTATAGTGTTGCCAACACTGTTGCTGTGTCCACAGAAGGGAAGGGCAAGAGGAACTCCCAGCAGAGGAAGGTGTATCCTGAGAGCATCTCAAAGTCTAAGCCTGAGTAGCAAGCAAGTTGCAGCGTAACCACCACCCGTCATGACACTTCAGTGACTCCTGCATCTGTTTCGTTCGTGTCCACCCAGAAGGGAAAGTATTCTTGTCTTGACTTGTCCTGGCTAGTATAAAGCACCTAGATGCACACTGGAAACTAGAACTGCTGTGATTCTGTGTTTTCTTCCTGGTATCTTTCCAATGTTAGATTTTTTTGTAAGGTGAGGCAGAAATACTTGCATAGTTATGCTTATGAACTAGCAAGCATCATGATCGTGTCAAGATATCGCTGAGAAACAGGCATACCAATTGTAAAAAAAAGAAAAAGCTTAAATAGGGCAGTTTAGGCCTTTGAATTAATGGCCATTTTCAGTCTCCGCTGACACAAATAAGCAAAGATGTACACACAGACAGGCACAAAACTAAGAAAGCCTTCTTCTTTCGCTGCACTGAAAGCCACTTGTCTTTCTGAGTAATAAGCTGTTATGCAATGCAGTTGGACTTTTAGTGGACCCTCGGGCTGCACACTGGAGTCCAATAGAGATGGGTACGGTTGGCCAGTGTTGCTGAGGCAGTGCTTTTATAGCCATCAAGCAACTTCATGCGTCTTGTCTCTTAGACCACAGCTTACTTCAGAATGTTAGAATGCCTCTATTAGATAGCTGTTTGCTTCATGCAGTAGTGTATGCACCAAGGTCCTAGGCACGACATAAGCATCTGCTGCTATGTTTAGCAGCAATACGTCAGAGGGCAACAATGCTAAGGAAACACTAGGAAACTGGCAAATGCAACACTCAGCCCACAGTTATACAGACAGTCTGCAAGTGAAAAGCTCCTCCATCATTTAACCTGTTACAAGCCAGACCTACAATGTGAGTTCATAATAAAATGCATAAATGAAATTTTGAAAGCTTCACTGATCAAACATGGTCCATTTCACTTTGCTACACTTAGCCACAAAGAGAACTGATAGTGGAGTATATCTGCAAGATCAGAAATAAGTATTACAGAGGGAAAAGTTAGGGGAGGCCAGCAGGTGTGACTCGGACGAATCAAAATAGGTGTTGCAGACAGACTCGCTGCGGGAACCCCTGATGGGACTGTTATAGCAACAAGTTCCCCGCTTTTTATTAAGTTGAGTTCAATGTATACAAATACACATTGATGTTTTTAACTAAAGCAAATGTAGAAAAGGTGTGTAAAAGTGTGTAAAACTCCATTCATGTTTCAAATATGAAGAGATGCTGGGGAGAGATGTTTTGCTTAAGTATCACTGTAATTTTACGACACTGTTAACAAAGAACTTCTGTAGTTAAAAGTTATGATCTTGGGAAAATCCAGCTTTAAATATACATACATCAATAATTTCTGTCCTAAATTGGCCCATCGTGGCAACCAAAGAACGATTCAGCTTTACAACATTCAGTTATTGACCAGAGGAAATGCAGCATTCTGACAAATGGAGGAACGAGTGCTGCCTGTTTTATCAGAGTGATAAAGTCGGATAATTTCACAGGGAATGATCTATGCTGCTCGGTGTTTGCTTGTCTGGAGCAGGGGTGAGGGATGCCCCCCTCCACTAGGGCCACCACGGGGCCTAATAGGTGATGGATGTCACATTGCGATGCTTCCAAGCGTTGCCATTGAAAAGTAGGGCATCATCCTCCCCCAACCCCCGAAATATTGACCAGAAAACACCCTTCGGTGGCAGGAGAGGAGGCCACACATGGCGCAGTGCGTTGTTTTATCATGAACAGAAAGGAAGTGCACCTTTATTCAGGCTTGTTCTCGTCTCCGTGACGGGAATAAAGACCCTGGGAGGGAGGAGGAGGAAGGGACTAGTCATTGGCTGGGTCTCTCTGCAACACTTCCACCTCGCAAACGGCGACAACAACCGCGCTATTCTATCGACAAGCGACACGAGCGCACGTCCGGGTCGGGGTTCTGGCGTGTTTGGGTGTCAGCACTTACGTTCTCGGTGTCCCGCTCGTTGACTGTAGGCAATGGCGTTCTGGTCGACATCTTGTGTGCTTGGCAGGCCGCGCGCGGGTCGGTGCAGCGGGCCGGGCAGAGCAGACACGGCGCGGTCCGGTCTCTCTACATCCCCTGGTAAACACCGGCGCCTTTACCGCAGCATAACGCAGCCAGGGCCCCTCGCCAGACACGCCAGGTTCTCCCGTCGGCTTCCGCGCACTTCCCGTCAGGTAGCGGCAGACAGAGAGAGGAGGAAAGCGAGAGAGAGACAGAGAGAGAGAGAGAGAGAAGGGGGCAGGCCAGGAAGATGCGTCGCTAGCGGACGGTTCTGCGCATCTCAAACCTCCCACCAGGAAGGATGGAGGGATCTCTCTCTCTCTCTCACTCACACACACCCTTTGTCGTCTAGTCACAAGAAAACACTTGCATTCTCCAATTCGATCCGAGAGCAGGGAGTGTCCCGCCTGCTAAACCGGTTGAAATAAGGATGCAATGATGATTAATCTAAACCCATTAAGGGCTTGGGAAATTTTGCAACATCAACAGCTCAATGTGGCGGCACGAGCTAATGCTAATCATTTCAAATGTAGCGTTTCCACGGGGAACTTGGGGCTTTGGATTGTGGTGGTGTGAGACAATGTGGTGTCCAACACCGAGGCCTAGGTCTCGGATAAAGCCTGAGTCATCCTCTTAAACTGACCCACTCTGCCATCTGCTGGAGCCAAGCAGCACTGCAGCTAGACATTACTGTAAAAACAAAAGATCTAAACGGAGGAATAATTGTGCTGTCAACAGCAAAGACGCAACAAAAGGAACCAAGCAAAAAAACAAGAAAATAACATGAGTGTATTATTAATAAAGAAACTCACAATTGGACGAATAAACAACATGTATAACTTCATATATCCAGTTGAAATGCAGTGTTGAAGTCAAGACCAGAATGTGCAAAGGCCAATACTGAGATCAAAATGAATACAGATGCATAAATCTATTAGTCACACACACACAATTCTCCTATTTGAGGAGGGGGTTCTTTATTGACTTTCATGCTTTCACCAGCCTTCACCCAAAACCTAACCATTCAAAACAAGCATTATTGTGACGTTTTAACCTTCAAATTTGGGCATAACCTTATTAGAACCGACAAAACGGTCCTAGCTAAGACCGATGTTCTCACAAACTTCCCAAAATTGGTCCTCAATAGGATAGATAAGCTCAAAGACACACACGCCCATGTTTGTTCTTCTATGCTTGTGGGGACGTTGTGAGGTTTCTCACCGCCATGATGCATTCCCCATCCTCTTAACCCAGACCTGGGCAAAGTGCGGCCCGGGGGCCATATGCGGCCCTTTTCCTGTGTTTTTGCGGCCCTCATGAGGTCGGACTAAAACTATACAACTGATAAGTAGTCATTTTTCGGACTATTTTTTGTCTTGTTTCTTTCTTAGCATTACTATTTCAAGAATGATTATAACATGTTCAGGACTTAAATTTCTTTTCATCTGCTATTTTAGTGAGTATTTTTTGTTCCTCAAAATACATGAAAAGAAAATTGAAAATATATATTCTAATTTCCTTTTAATATTTCATAGATATTTTTGCTCTAGTTTCATTATTTATATTCAACTTAAATTGCATAATTGCCTAATAAATGCAATATTTTTATAGGTTTCATGCCATATTTGCACTTAATATCTTTGCTTCCATTGAATGGTTCGTTCTTTGTTACGTAAGATTTTTTTTGTCCCGTCATGTTTCTTAGTCATCGCCGCCTTCCTTTTGGCATGATGGCCCCTCACTACTGTCACAGTTTATAATGTGGCCCTTTAGGAAATTTAACTGCCCACCTCTGTCTTAACCTATACCTAAACATCCAAAACAACTGGCTAACCTTATCCAAGACACTGAACCAAACTTAAACCTAATTATAATGACCCAGTTATTTTGAGGTCTTCATCCTCAAATTGAGACTTAACCTCCTGAGGACCAGCCAATTGTCCTCACAAGGATAGGGTTTTGTCAAGAATTGGTACCCACAAAGTAGCATAAACAAAGTACACACACACACACACACACACACACACACACACACACACACGTTTGCCTTCCTATATTAGTGATGACTGTCATTGACATACATTAACATGATGCTCTCCCCAGCCTCTCACCCTAAACCTAACCATCTAAAACAAAAGGCCTACCTTAACCTTTACGCTGAACCAAACTAAAAACCCATTGTAATAACCCAGCTATTTTGTAGTTTCAACCCTCAAAATGAGGCTTTACAGCGTGAGGATCGGCCAAAATGCCCTCACTTTGCAAAAATGTCCTCACTCTGTTGATGAAAAACTCATACAGGTTCACACAATGATAGAAGTACAAGAACACACACTCATTTATGTCTTCAAACAACTCAAATGCCTTCATTTTTGTATCAAGTTGTATATCCAGTATGGTCTCGCCCTCCTCACTGGCCTTGAGCTTGATCTCACGACTGGACCCTCACGCCTATACACCATTTATAGTCACATGACCTTATGCTTGTTCATTATATATGCAATTTTATTAATGTTGCTCATCCTGTCTCTGCTGACCTTTTGCTCTGACCGGTAAATGCGGATAAACATATAACAGCATTGAAAGTTGCTGAGAGGAGTGCGGGACAGCTAAAAGTTCAACGATTCAGTGACGTGACTTGGATGGCGATGATGAATGTGGCACTATCCACCTCCCTAATGTGGCATATATTGTATATCTGTGTTTTGGAGATGGAGCCTCACAAAAACTCTGTTGATCACTGCTGCAGGGTGTGACAAGAGCTCCAGGGTGAACTCAATTGAGATCAGGAAAAATACAAACGTGATTGAGAGTGCTTCGAAGGGAATTGTTTGCAAGCAAACAATTCCCAACATCCGTTGAGTGTGAGTTGAGATGAAAACAAAATGCTTAACGGCTTGATGACTCTACATCTGTTTCAGGGCAAAGTGACATTGTCCCTTTCTCTCCTGCTTCTGCCCATGCATCTGGATTTCCGCCACCTTACATTGGAACTACATTGGGTCAGAGCCTTTCCATGGCAAATGTCCTCCAGTTCTGCCTCCTTCACCACCAGGGTTGGCTGATCAACAATCCACCCCAGATCCTGAACACATCGCAGGGGCAGCGGCCGCAGCACCAGATACCTAGCTCCTCCTACAAATGGAAACACGAGCCGTGACTCTGGTATGTGATAATAGGACTGCTGTCCTTTCTGTTTCAAAGTAAAGAATGTTTATATCAAACATATTGGTCATTTATCAGTCTAAAACATATCCATTATTCTCACCCGGATCTCATAAGTTTAGATCCAGTAAAGTGACAGTAAATTGTATATCTCAAAAATGAATGTTAAACACTCAAAACTACTGATCATGTGTGATAATATGCAGAGTCTACTTTTACATTGTGTATCGTTTGATTGAGATTAAATGTTGATATACAAAGCACAAGCCAAAACCACTAAGGCCTACAGTCATAAAGTGCATATTATTGTAGCCGAGGGTTGTAAATGTCCCGCACAGAACACAGCAGTGCAGTGCAGCAAGACGGTCGGTACATAGCTTCTCTCTTCTTTACTTCCTTACAATCCTCACCAACAGCACACATGCTCACTCACAAACATATAAACACTCCCTGTCAATTTTGGCAAGTCCGCCAGGACAAAATAAATGGTTACATTATTTTAATTAAAATAAATTAATTAATTAAAGACTGTGGTTACCATTTCAAAACATCACATGTCAACTCTATATAAATGTATATAATATTACGAAGGTGGGATTTTGAATTATCTGAAGTTCTGCATTTTATTTTCAAATCTATTTATGATATTTAACCACAAACGCCAACAAAAAGTACTTTAATTATACCTTTCATCACTTTCAGTTAAGCTAAGACAGGTTGATACATTTGATATGCAAGACTACTCGTCATAAGTGCATTCACTGAGGCTAGATTTCAAAACAAGTGACTCGTAAAAAATATTGCGTGACTTTAAAAACAGCGGACTATAAAATAGAAGCTACTAGTTGTGATTGCACTGACTGTCCACTAGGTGTCAGCCTTCATCTGGAACATGCCGCACAGTACAGTAGGACACTCGTGGGCCACTGACTAAATGCAGCATTGTTGTTCTGTAGCTTTTGTTTCCTGTGTCAAACCCTTTAAATGTACAGTAGACGCGAGGAACAAGCGATGCAGCAGGTGTTTATAGTCCTCAGTGCGTCTCTAAAATGAGATGTCAGGCCCGTTTTGTCCCTGCTGTGCCACTGTGAAATCAGGAGGGACAGTACAGCAGAACAACTATAACAACAATAGTCAGGTACTGTACTTTCCATTGCATCAATATACGGAGAGAAATCAGTTCCCTAATTTGCTTTTTAATGCAAGTGACAAACATATTCTTGGTTGAACAGGAAATGTAACACTGAATAACACTGCAATTTAACAGTGTATCACTACAATACAGCAGCCGCTTCATGTTATAATGTGGCGTAATAGCTAGTTGAAATAAACGCTAGATTAATCTTCTTTAGGTTTCATGGCTGTCAGAGGTGAGTGACAGAGTTGTTTAGAAGACGGAGCTGAGGAGGTACTTTATGATGCCATTGTTCCATAGATGGCTGTACAATGACAATTCAATTATTCACTTTAATGGGCTACACAATGCACAATACACTGTAGCTTAGGTTGAGCAGGGGACTGTACTCCCGCTCATTTCAGTGGGCCATTATTCAGGCCGCCATATCAGGATACTGTGGACCTCAAGTTAGAGAGACACTGGTTACTGTGGCCTGGAACTTGGTGCCTAATGGAAGTCAGTGGAGGAGCTGTAGCTTCCTCAGTCTGTTGCTGGTTATTTACCAGGTTATTTAAGAGGGTCTGTGCTCATAAATGTAGAGTTTAAAAACAATAAAAAGTTATTCTCTTACAATATTCACATGGAAATGCTTTAAAACTGCATGAAAACATAACCTCTTGAACGCTAGAAGATTTTGAATTTTGAGTCAAAGCCTGGTCGACCTGTGCCAACCAGTTTTACACTCTCCATCTAATCTTGACCGTAACCAGATCAGTTCATTGGTTTATTGATGACTTCTGTGAAACTATTGTGTCCATGTGCCCCTATCCTAACATGAATCATGCTCATGTTGAAAATGTTTTTGGATGTTCCCCGTTTTGATGTCTCAGAAAGCGGCGAGGCCCCAGAGATAACAATGGACCCAGCATGACATAATAACTGACGGGTACACGACCTGAAAGAGAACATTAGGTCTGTTTTTATGGTTCAGTGGAATCTGGGGTTTATTTTCCACCATGCTTCTGACTCACTTCCAAAACAGTGTGGAAACACTTCCTTCCACCCAACGTGCCCAGTCAGCTCAAACGAACATCAGTGAAAAAATATTTTGTCTTCATAACTGCTATCAGAATAATATGCAAAGCGATAAAGAGCAGCAAAGGCGCTCCAGCCCGGAGTGCTGGCATGTAGGGGGCATTTTTGGAATTCTGCATCTGATCCCAGAATGGATTGAAACCCAACAGAGCGGATTCTTCCTGAATCTCTTCCCATATTGACACGGTTTGAGTGAGACGTTTCCACAATAGATTAGCATGCTTTAATTAAGATGTGAGGCACTGTTTGATGGTGTGAGGTGCGGATTCCATCTACAGCGTGGGAGTTTATTCTTCACCTGCGCTACATGCTGCGGAATGTAATGGACACTGACACCAGTTTAGCGAGTGCATGTTCACCCTGGGCCAAACACAATTACATGCTCTCACAGGAAACCATCAAAAAAAGAGGCAGCTGTTAACAGTCATTAATGGCTGATGGTCATGCAGCTAACTGTATTTGCAGGACTGGGGGTGAGAGGAGATGGTGGGATGACAGAGATGAGGGCGCGGAGGGGGTAAACTCATTATAAGGAAGACAGAGGGACCGGCATCTGTCAGTGCTGACACGTTACAACAGCTCAGTTTCAGGAGGAAAAGTGAAGCCACGCTTTCCAGTCAAGAACATTTGCATGCATTCTGCACTTATTGTGGGAGTTTAAGGATGTTGTGGGAACTGGATTTATGTGTGTGTGTGTGTGTTTGAGGTCAAGAGATTGTGAGTCTTGTATGTCTGCTGTGTATCCAGTCATTGGATTTGTCTTGATATTTCACTTCGAGCTCATAATTTAGACGCACAATATGGTGTCTCTACATTGAAAAAAATAGGAATATGAATGTTACCTATGCAGATAAAATAGTGAAGAGAGGAATTAAGATTACACCATTTAAATAAAACTCTAAAACTTAGGCAAAGTGCAGTCTAGTATTTATGTGGCAAAACTACAAAAGAAGCTGTTCTTTTTTCATTATTTCTCCTTGGTTTCTAAATATAACTTATTTAATATCGCCACTCCTTTTTTAATGTTTCTGTCTGTTTCTTACCCCATAAGTATAGGTAGTTATTTCACTCATTCTATCTCCGTTTCTTGACCCTCAAATTAAATAATTATATTGAATATTGAAAACATGAATGGGAGTCCAAGATATTGAAAAAATCCTTGTCAAATTACCAAGATATTCACTTAAAAAGAGCTACCAATATATATGATTTTTTTAAAACAATAATCTTTCAATAACAACAATATACAATCATTTTAAATTTAATATCGTGCCACAATTATTTTCCCCCTGTCACCTGTCGTTTAATATTTTACTAACACAAATGTAGTTTAATATAAGACACTTCTTCTTCATTCTTTTGGCTTGGCTCCTCACAACACTCAGTATATATGTGACCCTATGGGAAATTAAATTGGACAGCCCTGACTTTCAGTCTAAAACAACATTTTAACTAAATCTAAAACATTATGAATCTAAGAAATCAATGTGAGTGTAGAATGCACTCCGAAACTGCAGAAGTACTGTTTAAAGGGTGAAAATAACAAACAAAATAAGATAAGAAAAATGATCTACAGTCGCATTGTTCATGTACAGAGGTTCTAAACAGACAGTTTAAACAGCTCAGTTCTCGTCGCTGTCTATCCCAGCTAATGATTCAGTGAAAGACATTGCTGGTAAATATCCCATGAGCAAACATTCCTGCGTCACATACCTGCGCCGTGCACACCTTACAAGGCAGAGCTTGCACTCGGCTGTCTGCTCTGACAAGTCAATAAAACCTGCTGGTATGCTAAACATTTTCTGCTAAGTAAGATAGATATGAAACTGCTGTGGTATTTGATCACTTTCATTACAGAGCTTTTCCAGGAGAAACAAACCTCCACCTGAGGAAAAGTATTAGTGACTGGCATGTCAGAAGGCTTTAGCCACCCTTCACTCCGACGCACACGAACTCGCACACCCTTCACGGGAAGGATGGAGGGAAGGGAAGTGGAAAATATTAAAAGACTCCACGGCAGATGTGTGCTGTCAGGCCTGGATGTGGGATGGGAATGTTGTCAAATCCTTCTGCCCAATAGTTCTTTTTCGAATAGAATTCCTTGGCAAGCTCCTTCTACCCACAAACCCTTGAGTAGTGTACTCCTGACTATAAAGAACTCAGATGTAGCAACCGAGTTGACTGAGTCATAATATTAGAAATGTATTCCCTGCTAAAGAGTAGAAGTAGAAGGGCATCAGGTCAAAGCTGCTTCTCTCTGAGCCCATTGATTGAGTGTTCTGATAAATTCAGTGACATCATATTGTGTGGTGGGGAAACATGCTTTTGTGAATGTGTAATTCAAGTCAATGTAAAGCCAGTATATTGCAAAGTTAATTCAAAGCACAGAATTGACACCTGGTTCATACTGCAGGCCCATTTATGCTCAACGTTACGTATGGATCTGTATACGGAGGGTGATCTTCATTTGGTCCATATTTCTGCACATTAGCTTACGGATACGGACCAAATGGAGCAGTACCACCAGAAACCATAGGGGGCAGTGTTGCTGTTACTACTCAATATGAATCTCTGAGGAGACACGAAGAAGACATAACAATGGAAATTCTCCCTCTTCCAGTTGCGATATTTTTGACAGCCTCACCATCCACCGCCTCCTACAACGCCGCCTCCACTTCTTCTTTTGTGCAAGGGATACATTATCAATACTTCTTCTGCAGCCGCCATGTTGCTTTTGGAGTCTGCCGTTGTTAAAAAACGTGATCAGTGACGGTAGCATCGTTTCAAATGGACGGGTAGAAATCTGTACGTAAAGGGAGCATAAATTGGCCTTAAACAAGAAGCATTGGTTACTAATATGAAGTTAGCGCTTGAGTTTGAAGACAAATGCTGTGTCCCATTTCTCACCCTAACGCTCGTTTTCGGCCCTAACACTCAGTTTTGCGCATTCACGTGCAAGTGTAGTGTGTCCCAAGACTCCTAAGACCGAGGGCACTCGACATTCACTGCTTGAAACGATCCCTTCAAACCAAGGGAGCTCAGAGGCTGACTGAAAATGAAGTGGGAATATGAAGTGTGGATAGATTTCCAGGATACCAAAGTACTTTATTTAAGAAAAAAGTTGGATCAGACAACAGAGACTTTTTAGGAATGAGGACTAATCTTCTGTTTGTTTACTTACTCTTTAGCGACCCAAATGGTCATGGCATGAACAATACAACATGTGTGTACCACAGTATGTTTTTATTTCTTCTCAAAAAACAACAGTCGGCTGGCATCCAGGCTAACGTTAGCATCCTCATACCTCTAACAGATCTGTTACCGCAACATAGCGGCGAAGCCAGCTTTGGCTCTGCCCATTTCTTATCCGCTGGTTCACCAAACCAAGTGAGATTATCGGTTCTGGTGCAAGAGGTTGCAAAAACGTTGGAGCTGGCATTTCCAGAACGTCTCCAACACGCGATATGCAGCAAACAAAACACTGCACGGCAGCCAATGGCACATTGCCTTTACACGTGACGTCATGAAGTTTTAATCCCCAAATTGAGGCTTAACCTTGTGGTCCTCATAAGTCTGTGTATTTCCAAGAATTGGTCCCCACGAGTACAGCAAAATGACCCCTCAAGTCGGTGTGTTTCCAAGTGTAGTATTGCTAGACAAGGACACACACACATCTGCAGTAAAGTGCAACCGTGTAGCTCTTAGAAAAGTCTGGTCTTAACATGAAGGACTTGACATAGACAGCATCTCTGATCTTAGAAGCCCTGGCAAATCACCAAGTCCAGTTGCCTTAGCTCCTTGGCTGCCTTTCCAGCAGCTGCAGCTATGTTGACATGTCACAGCAGAAACAGAAAAAGGTGTTAACAACACCAGTGCGTCTGTTCAAGTATCCAGACAAGTCGTGACTGACAGGCTGTCTTTGGAAACAGAAAGAGGAAAATCTGCTATTTGTCACTCTGGTATTTTGCATCCCAAATTCTGTTGCTTGACCTCATCTAACCAAACTAAAACAGAAGAATAGAATTTGAATGTCATTGAGAAAGGGCATCTGGCCACCTGCACCTGATGATAAGATGAGAAAGAGCGAAGCAGAAATGTAAACCTTCGTGAAATGAAGTTGCATCATTAAAGACTTTGCTTCTCGCTGTTACTATAATTATCATCCTTGTATAGCGTGTTTTCCCTTGTAATTATGTCATAATTCAAAGGCTTCCCCAACGCACTAGAAACACTCGGCCTTTTCACTATATCACAAACTCTTCTCTGTGGCGCGGGCCTATTAATTGTGAGGATATAATTACACTCACAACACCCCAAGGGCTCGTCTCGTTGAGTCATCTTCGCGCTCCAAACTATAATTAGGGAATGTAACCACACAGGTATGGACCTCCAGGACCCGACTGAAGGCTGACTCAAACAACATCTGTGGTCGTGCATGTTTATGACCCGGCCCGCTGTCAGCAACCACATGAGCGCAGTGGCGCAGTGGTCCAGGTTCACATGCACAAACCGCATGGCTGGGTGCGAGGTTGAAGGAGTGAGTCATCTTTACATGCAGCCACACATATCTAACAGGGGAGGAGACCCTGGTGCGGAGGCAGAGCACGGGCGAGTCCGGGGAGTCCGCACCTCTTTATATAACGGTTTCTGCGTGTTCTGTCACGGGTGGCCTGAGTCCGATTCGCCCCCTGCTGTGCAAACCTCGGCGCCTCAGGCCATGCCCTTTTTTTCCTCCCCATCTGGCAGCGCTCTGCGCAAAATAGCTGGTTTGTGACCCACGATGAAGCACGTCCCAAGGAAGTTGTCATCAGCCGGGCGACAAACTATTTACCACCATCAGCTTGACTTCCTTATTTCTATGTCAATTCTTAGCGCTACGAGTCGTCATCACCTCAGATATTGACTGATGACGGACCTCCGCCACGACTGTAACAGAATGTGGCGTTTCACAGCCCAAACTAAACACGAAAGAGTCTTGTCATGGAAATAGCGGGAACAAGCTGCGTAATACGGAGCGTCTTGACTGATCCACGCTGCTCTCACAACACGTTAAACAAAGTGAGAGAGATTACTGATGATCGAGAACATTTTAGTCATTTAAGTACAGATACAGACGCCAGAAATTATCAGTGAATAGTCTGGTGATCTTCAGTAAATTCGAAAAATCAGCGTATTTCCTCTTCATGCAGACAGCTGCAGGATCACAGCAGTGAAAACAATTACTGTAGAGCGCAGCATTATTCAGTCAAGCAAATCTGTCTGTCAATAAAATCAGGTGTTTGTTATCAAAACATGTGTGTTATCAAACATCTGCACACACGGTGAGTGCCAGACCACTGCACTGCGCTCCTGTTCCCCTACACCATTTTCCTGCAGTTGAAGCTGCGCACCTGTGTTCTGGGAGTTTGAGAAGTTGTTTTTGAACGATGTGATGATGTGTGACAGCGATCTGACCCTTTACTGCCCGGCATCTATCAAGTTTGTGCGGAGTCGCGCCGTACGCATAGTTTCCGGCATCTAGTGCCGTGTTGCCTGAGGCGGAAAGATCACCCCCCCGCCGTGGAGAGTTTCCTGAGACAAGGTGCAGCTCTCCAGCCGGGATCAAGTCTGCGGCCAAAACCTGACTCGCTTGTGTTAACATCTTGAACCTCGGAGCCGAAAGCGATTTGTCTCCAGACAGAGAAACCGGCCTCAACCAAACCTTAGATGAGAATAAGCAGATTTGTCCACTTCAGACATACGACACATGAAGATAGGTGTCAGTAGCAGCAGAATAAATCTAAACTTGCATGCGATCATAAGTCCACGTCTGTTTTCCAAGCTTCCATGTGAGGTCATACCCCCACCACGTGCCACTTCGACGCCAGCGTGAACAAGTGACCTCATTCTTTCATGTCTTTCCAAGTCCAAATGCCATCCAATGTAGGAGTCATGCATCGCCTCGTCATGAACTCGGTTTGAAACACCTTCCACTCGCACATAACGAGTCACACAGGACAGAAAGTGAAGTCATTGCTGTTAAATTCTATTCCAGAAGTGGCAGATGACTGTAGTTTGGGTTATTGGCTCACACTTCAAACATGAACAAGTGCTTTGATGGTCCCTAATGCCTTGGTAAGGCACACGTCTTTGTACCTGAGCAGAGTGGTCTGGTAGGTTTCATGGCGGGATCCAAGTGTGACCTGTTGAGAGACAAGCAGCAAGGCAAGTCTACAGTATATACAACCATTTTTGTACAGTCCAAAGATTAAGTCCAACATAAAAAGCAGGTTGATAACAGTCCAGAGCCCAAACGTCCAGTGAAGAACTAGAGTGGCACAAATACAACTTCTAAGTCCAGAACTTCACAAGCATGTCGAACAGAGGGGCTTTGACCAGTATGGAATCCTCATTGGTAGTCATCCTTCTCTCCTATCACACGGTACCTTCATCTCCCACATCCTTCATCCAACATGACCACTGTCTCGCCTCTTCTTCTTCATGCATTTCCCCAATCGGGGGTTGGTCCAGTGAGTCACTTTTACCTCAGATCTTGCGTATCCTCTCCAGCCACCGATTTATTTCTGATCTTGTCTTTTCTAGTCACTTCCAATGACACCTTAATCTCTGACTCTAACTCTTCTTCATGGCAGATCTGGTGACTATCTACATTCCCTTTCTCTCTTCTACAACAAATCAACCCGCCCAGTCATCTCCACCCCGGCTGCACTCTTTTCTTCACATCTCTCAAGTCAGTCCACGACTCCAGATGATCATAAACAGAGTTGGTGCTGTTAGAAATAATTGCTGGAAAAGCTACCTAGCTGAGTCATTCTCACCAAATATGTTGCAATCGCTTCTGGGAAGCTTAGCATTGATAATCTAAGTCAATTATGTGATTTAAGGGGCTTAAAAAGGAAGGAAGAGGAAAAATGAAATGTGTTTGGCAAGTCAAACAGTGAAGGGGGATAGGAACGTTGCTCCTAATGCCTGTTGGTTTGCAACTTGCTAATTGTCAGCAAATGTTGAACTCAAAATGTTTCACTAAAGTCACATTACTAATTTATAATTCCTTTTTATTATGATTACATTTTCCACACTTTTCAGGGCATACTAGTTTTACTACTGAACTTAAAAGAGGTAGCAAGTGGTCACTTGATACAAGAAGGGTCTAAGAGGCATAGATTAAATGTCAATAGTCCAGATGGAGAGTCTGAGAATTCAGATGGAACTGCACACTGCATGTTTAAAAGGAAAATAAAGAAAGAAATAAACACTACTGGATAACTATACTTGAACTTGTAATTGTTCAGGATCTGTCGGGATTGAGTTAAGGTCAGCCAGCCCATAACAAACCTTCCAGTGAACTTTCTCTCGGCCTCCCGTAAATGGGTGAGTCACAGAAGTGGGTGAGCAGTATTTTCCCCGATGGGGGTTAAATCATGCAAGGGCAGCAGAACCGGAGAAGTCCAACCAAGTGAGGATGGGAACAATGACACATCATGGATCATCTTACAAGCCCCAACGCCGCACCGACTAAAGCTCCTGACAGCCGAAATGATTGAGTAACAACTTACCATAAAACCACTCCCAACCAATTTTCAGATTCTTAATACATGTGCCCGTGTGTGTGTGGGTGTGCGCGTGTGTGTAGGATTTACGCTTGTCCCTCGGCACACATTGACTCAACTTACTATATTACTACATCCCCCCCTGGATCTATTTAACCAAGATAGATTTGATTGCTGGGTCAACATGTTCACTGCATTTATCCCTGTCATTTTCCAATGAAATCATCTGCACATTTTCCCAAACGCATGCGAGGAGCAGCGGAGCATTTCACCGTAGCCATGCACTTTCCACATGAAGTCAGCGTTTGTACACACACACACACACACACACATATGCAGGGGTGGTTTTATAGGTCATATTTTATTCAACAATATAAACTCTCTTAAGAGTACAATCATGGAAGAAGACAGACACCGTCACTTTGTAGCTCTTTTTTTTTTCTAAAATTCAAAATTTTGTTTATTTATTAATGCATAAGGAATCAGTAAAAAAAAAGATGTTTTCAGGTGGATAAGTCTTCAAAGAAAGGTAAATGTGAAATATACAGAATATAAATTTAAATTAAAGAAAAAACAACAAGCAACAGCTTTGAATGACACAGTGCTATACATTTTTGGGAGGTGTGGCTACACCTCGAAGGCACAGACAATTGTCTCAAGGGTTTTGGTGAAAATGTTACATATGGACGACAAAATGAAAACACCAAATTCAAAAATAAAATTGTCATAAATGCAGGGTCAATCCCAAAGTTCTGCAGTCTAGTTGAACATGCCGCAGTCTTTAGCATTGGCCATGGAACCATTGCTGGCATTGATTCCAACTTTCATTATGTACTGCAACAGGTGAAGCTCGGGTTAATGAGAAAAAGCTGTGTGGTTGACGTGATAAGTGAACACAGCGATACCTCACATGTTGTTGTCACACATGATCCTAGTCTGATATTTACGACTTAAACTTGAGTGTCCCACTTGAGACACAAAAAAATCTGGCACAGATCGGTCAAGGCACCAAGAGTGGCCATGGTTCCTTGACCATCACTATAGTTGGCTCTTGCAACGGCATCACTTTCCTTCTCATTCTCTGTTCAGCAGATTTACACTTCTGCCGAACAGAGGAAGCCACAAACACACAAAGATTTTTTTTTTTTAACCTGACTGACCTCCTGTCAGTTAAATCATCGGGTTCCAAGCTTGGGATAAACTCTTTCCGCTTACACTTTTCGGCACTTCTTTTGGAAATAATTACTCATGAGTGAAACTATACACAAGTGCGTGATTCATGGACAGAAGTTTGTTTTTGCACTTTTCAAGCTGCTCAAACTGGATGTTTGCCCTTTTTTTAGTCGCAATGAAAGCCAAATTTGTACTTAAAAAAAAGCATAGGAGTTTTAAATCAAAGGAAAGAAAGGTAGTATTGTCGGCTACTATATATACTATATATGTTTTACTTAGTAGCAAATGGCCCTGCAGAAGGTCCTCAATATGATAATAATCTTCAGATTATTATGATTGTTCTTAAAATACACTTGTGCTTGCATAATAATAATAATCTTGCTTGGTCGTTCATGAAAATCTGGGGTGAAAAAACCCCCACTATATAACAAGATACAGGTCCATTGGAGAGGCGAGTAAAAATGTTCATATGTTATAATAAGATTAGTAAATTTTGACGATGAAAACACTATATATATGTGTACAACACAAAAGTTCCTACAGATAAAGCTTGGTTCCACTTAGCTTTTCCCGAAAGTGCTAAAGCAATTTTTTGTGACACCAAAAAAATAGAACTATCAATTCACTACACACCATTGAATATTTACAAAATGAAGTGCTAAACTTGCATAATGAATCTCTAGTTAACATGCTCCCCAGCAAGTGCAGCCGACTGTGTTGTACATGAGGGATACGGAGAAACCGGCATTTACGAGGAGCTTAGAAAGCGTAGGGCCCGACGATGATGGTGAGCCGGAGCAGTGAGCTGGAGCGGTAGTTCATGGTCAGGTGGTGGGTGACCATCTCCAGATCCACCACGTACTCTCTTGGACCCGTCAGGGACTTTGTTAGCACCAGCATGGCGCTCATGTTGCTAGAACGCTGTGGGAAAACGTCACATATCAGAACAAAGTCACCTCTCCAGTTCAGATTAGTTTTAGAGAAAATGTTGCTGTACTATTCTAGTCAGGCCCCATAATGCACTGCAACAGTTCACACTCACCCTGAGAAAGAACTCCCCAGCTTCGTTCCCAGCTTTAATCCTGAAGGTGTTGTGAGTGTTGGCGTACATGTTGGTGGCCTGAATCTGGAAGATGTCCGACGGCACCGTCCGCTCCGCCTGGATGCTCATGTATTTGTAGACGATGGACGGAGGCAGACCCTGACACTCGACAGTTGCTGAGCGGCAGATGCAGCGACTGCAAACAGCAGGCGGTTAGCCAAATCGCCACAGTGAAACAGTGCAAAACAATGAACGCACTTCTCAGCCGTTTGGGTGTACGGCGGCTCGCATGGGTTTTTGGGATAGCAACGGAAGCCTCCGTAATAGTTCCAGCACATTTCATCGTCCCGACAGTTGTGAGTGGCGGCTTCACACTCGTTGACATCTGAGAGCAGAGACATAACTCAAAAGTGACATCACAGCTTATAAACAAATATGATTCCGTTAAAGGGTTCAAGCCCTAAAAAAAAAAAAAAGTGACCTCAAAATGAAAAATATTGTCTCCAAATCTAGGATTAAACCTCGGAACTAGGAGAGAAGTAAATTATTGCTTAGTTCGAGGTCATGTGAGTCACACATTCATTTTTATAGCAAGCCAACTGTGACCAACTCCGACCACTAAAATGTGACATTTAAGAGGTATACTTGATTATTTTTAATGAGCTGGTGTGAGTTTCTTCTCTGGTGATGAACTCCGAGGTTGCGCTGAAGGGAAGCCCACCAAAACCACACAGTTTTCCCTCTGCAGCTCCATGAACCTGGCCTCATCAAAGGCGCCCCAAACCGCCCAGCTATTTCTGGCACAGCAACCTGGATTCATAACGAAACGGTCCCTCTGACAGAACAAGACAAATTCACAGCTCCCCTTCATAAATCCAGCACCTGACTGCGGGAGAACATAACAGCGCACTCACTCGGCTCTTCAAATAAATCCACACTTGACACCTAAGTCACTATTTATAGTCAAAAACGTGCCGCTACAGAGAAAAAACAAAGTTGCTTGAATGTCTTCTGCTCCAAAACCTTTTGCATCACTTAGAAGTATAATTACGTAATAACTACACATGAAAACAAGTAATAAGCAGTACAACAATAACAAAATAAATCCTCTTTTCGTTTCGTTTTTTCAAATATAGTTAGATATTAACACTTCAAATACAATGAACGGGGTTTATTTTTGCTGTCTAAACAAGCGTATGACTGTGTGGGAAAGATGTGTTCAGTACCTTGACATAACCTGCTTCCCTGGAGCTGGTATCCTTCCGGACACTCGCAGGAATAACTCCCCGGAGTGTTCACACACTGGTACTGACACATATAGCTGGAGTAGCTGCATTCGTCCACGTCTGCTCAGCAAACACAACCATGGCGTAAATGACCATCCAATCAGCCGGCTTGGTTTGTGAGCGAGGCTGGTTACCTTGGCAGGTGACCACGTCAGGAGCCGGCTCGTACCCTTGGTCACACTGACAGAGGAAGGAGCCAATCAGGTTGTAGCAGTGGTGCTGACAGGGACTCTGTGTTTCACATTCATCCACATCTGGAACAGATACACCATTATAGAAGGTGAATTTGCTGATGTAAAGATATACTGTGACTTGAAACTTGAGCATGTGCTGCGACAGCTTAAAGTACAACATGAGTCATTCCACCTAATGTGATTAAGGTTTGGCAAAAAATACAACAGTGCAGTAACAACATCGAGAACATAATCGTGCTTTATGAATCACCAGTTCAGGGAATCACTTGTGGATACAAACTGGATGAGCCTCTGCTCCTCGGTACTAACGTTAGGAAACTAGTGACATCCACTGTCATCTCAATCTCAGGTCCTCAAGAAATAGTATTAGTATTATTATTATAATAGTATAGGGGTAGTTAGAGTCACCAAGGCCGCAGAGACAACAACAGCAGTGTAACCCAAGGAAATGAAAAAAGCAACTTATTCTAGATAACATGACATGACATGACTACCCCCTTCCCCACAAATAAAAGAAAACAAAACAAAAAAACGTCAATTCAACATCCACTCTTAGTCTTGAAATCATATAAACAGCTTAGTCCAACTACTGGAGAGGAATTGGAATTTCTCTCAGTCGGACTACACAATATGGATAATGCAGTTTATAGCTCGATGTAGCTGAGTAGCTCGACTGACCGGACTGGGTGATGTGTGGCGCCACCCCTTGTCACGGAGGTGAACTACGCATAGCTCCATTGTAAACCGGGAAAACATGACGCAATTGGACTTGGCAGCTCAATGGAGCTATTGCCTTAGTCGAGCACCGCTCTGCAAGGAACCGCAGTCTGTAACTTGATGACTGCTCACAAACTTCATTTCTATCTCATACAATAGAGTCAGGTCACAGTGATGCATCAATCACACAAACATTCATCAGAGCAGAAACATCATATTTTTTCCAAAAACGCATGCAGAGGTATACTTCTTAACAGCCAAGGATCAAAATCTTAACAACAACTGGTGACAGCTGTGCAAATACAAAGGCTATTATGATGCTGAGGCCACTGGAGTCAGGAATGTTCAGATTTAATGTAGGGTCGGTGAAAAACAGTTGGAGACAAACTAGACAGGGGACGGGTGGGACTACTGCTGGGCAATGAACAAAATAAATAAATAAATAAAAATACATATTTCCGTTTTTGTATGTGCCACTAGAAGATTTATGTTTACATTGTTTGTGTTGTCTCATTGGTTGGTTGTAGTGGTGGTTGTGAACGGGGATTTTAAGCAACAAAAGTTTATGGAAAAATATATCACCTACCTATGGAGCTCTGGTAGTGACATGCATGTGTTTATTTTTTAGGATGTGACATGCATGACTTTATCTTTTTTTAGCCTGAGATAACAGTTATTTCATGATAATTAGTATCTCGACATCATTTTTATCTCAGGATTAAAAAAAATCATGTCATGCATGTCGCTTCCGGGGACGCGTAATACGTATAGCTTAGCCACATATGGTATTATTTTGAGTAGAAGGCACTTGATCAGGGTGTCAAAAGTGCGCAGACAGTGACTGACAACGTTGACGAACAGTTACGAAGCCATGGGAGACATAGTGGTTACAGTGGAGGACGTATACAAAATGCTTTGCCAGAGAGGCAGCTACGCACGTGCTGACATTTACAATTGTTTCTTGAGATAAAAATTTACTCTAGATAACTGTTATCTCGGGCAAAAAAAAAAAAAGTCATGCATGCCACATCCCAAAAAAAACACATGCATGTCACTTCCAGGGCTCCGTAGCTACCTTCCGTTTAGTGAGAAGAAGAGACACCCCGCCCCCCCAACATGCACACCTGACCTGGGTAACTCACCAATACAGCTGTGGTTGTTGCTGGCCAGTCGGTGACCTGGGTTGCACTCACAGTAGTAAGAGCCCGGAGTGTTTACACATTTGTGCATACAGTAGTGCGCTAGGTCACACTCGTTTCTGTCTACAGCAACAGAATAACACCAGAGCAAACAATCAGTGACTGAAAAATACTGACCGTTATTCCCGGGAATTCATTCAAGTGCAACGTCGCGAACTGACCCTGAGTCTTTCGGGAAATAATCCGCGTTGTTTTCTTCCCCGTCATTTATAAAACCGCTGATTGCCGGCGCAAAGCTAGCTCAGATGGGTGTGACATCATTATAAATCACTGCTTAAACGATGAGCTAATTTCTTCTCTGAACCCTCGCGGAGCAATTAAGATTCATGAGGTGAATATCTTAAAATGATCATCCTCCCTTTTCTCTGACGGATGTGTGCGGGGTTGATAACCTTCGCTCATCACTCTCGCTTTCGACAAAAGAAGACAGCGGCGGACGCCACGTTGGATTCCGGTCATGTTCTATCGAGGTCTGGTTCGGACTCACCTATGCACTGGTTTCCATTCCTTTGGAAGCCTGGAGAACACTGGCATGTGTACGAGCCCCTGGTGTTATAGCACGTCTGCTCGGGGCCACACGTATGTCTGCCAGTGGTGCATTCATCAATGTCTGCAAGTAGCACACACACACACACACACGGATACTCCAGTTCAAGCTGCTGGTATTGAACAACATCAGGCAGAGAGAGTACACCAGCAAGCCTGGACTGTCTGTGGTCCCACTCACACCTTCTAACACAAAGAGGAGCTCATGGCAGAGGGAGCAACACAGATCATATCTTCTCCACACTCGGGCCTGCGTGAGCACATGTGGGCCTCCAGCATATGCTGAATATCACCGTGAGGCAACGTGAGAGTGGAATCACAAAAGACCCTCCATGTTTTTCTTTTATGTGACAGAAAGATTTCTATTTACTTTTTAAAAAACACACTATTATTTATACACTTGGAAAAAAAGGTCCAATATGATGATTGTTCATTCAGTTTCAGAGGATTTCTTGTTTGGATTATCTCGCAGTAAATTTCAGGTTGGATGTCTTTAAAGATTGCTTTAACTATAACACATTTCAGGCAACCACCCAAACTCCTTTTCTCTTACTCTTGTTTGCTCTATCTTTTACACGCAGACACACACCACAAATCCGCCCATATACTCTCATTTCTGCAGCCCACCAGCAGTCCTCTTGGGTGGTCTGACACAACCTGTCATTCACAGACAGACATCCTCAATACCACACACAAACCCAGTGAAGCAGGCCATGCTGTTGTCAATGAGAATCCACGCTGCCAAATAATTGCAACGGATTCTCCAGATAAAATATGTAAACTTGCAAGATTGATGAGGTGAATTTGGTTCTCTGGATGATTGAAAATATGCTTCACTGTCACGTTCAATCACATTGCAGAACATTTAAATGAGAATATTTTTTTTTTTAAATAGGTTTCTTAGGGTGGTTAAAGAAAGGAGTGAATTTTGGCTTTTAAAAAACTGTGTCTTCGACTAAAGAGAGAACAAAACTCACACAGCTGGATTCTGATGAAACAAGAGGAGTTTTGGACTCTGTGCATAGTCCACAATGTGATCAAATTTCTGAACATAAAAACAGCTTTAAAAAAATCTAACAAGTTCATTACACTTTTGAACAATTGAAACAGCTTTGCATTGAGAGTTTGTGCCTGGAACTAACAGTTGATTCACATGGTCACGCGTCAATGCGTCTTTTCCATCAGCTCTGATCTCAGTAAGCTATTTGTATTCCTATCTTTAAACAAAACACGGAAGTGGTCTACTTTAGACTGAGGTCATATAGGAGAGGAGTCACCCTTACATGAAGACCGACACCAAAACAAAGAAGTCAAGAGCGAGAGCACATTTGTCAGTTTAGACATGCACATTAATCTGCTGTAAATGAAACCTGTGTTGCGTATTTTGTCATCTATATTCATTGTCGATCGCTGTCAAGTCATTTACTGACTAACACACAGTTGTGCCTCAACAATCCACACACGGCTTCTCTGCTGACAGACTTACAGAGAATGAAGGGAGTAAATAATCTGGGTAAACAATGTATTGGAGTAAGTGATGCACGGGTTTTCTGGAAAAAAAAACAAAAAAAACTTTTGTATCTCTACCTTTGTGAGGACCTCTCATTGCCATAATGCTTTCCCCAGCCTCTCACCCTAAACCTAACCATCCAAAACACGTGGCTAGACTTAACCATGACTCATAACCAAACCTAAACCTAATTGTATTAGCCTAGTTATTATGTCTTCATCCTCAAGTTAAGGCTTTATCTTATACTCACAAAGGCATAAGGTCCCCGCAAGGAGGTGTTTTGTCAATAGATGGTCAGGTGCCCACACACACTTTGAGGATACATTACACCCGCATCTAAATGGATTTTATTCCTTTAATAATGACTCTGTCACAAAAAATTCAAGTCCTTTCTGTAAGCAGAAACCTGACGGTAAAAAAAAAAAATGACGGTAAAAGTCCGCCGCGCACAAAGCAACAGCAACGCATTCAATGGGAGGGAGGGGTTCATTCTTCAACATTCATTTTAATTTTATCTCTGGCACTGACCTACCACAGCAGCTTAAAAAATGCCTGTACATTGGACTTCTCCGTTGGCCGAAAAATAAAAGCCCAGGGATTAAAAGTTTGTAACTGCAAACTCAAATTTCTTACAATCAAACAATGTAAAATTCAATTCAACGAAATGTGCTTATTCATGTACATGTTTCAGTCCTTACTATGCAATAACAATGAAAAATCCAGTGAGTTTTCATTTCCATTTTAACTGTTATTACAGTGTTTTAGTTACCGCGAGACAATGAAAATCTGTAATTGATTTTGAAGGCCATTTTTTTTCTATAAAATGAGAATAAACCCAGGTGACCTGTACAGTACAGAGGCATTGATTTTAAGGTTTTAATTTGTCGGCCTCCACGAAGCAGTATAAAGCATAGCAGTATAAACTTCACTACGTCACTACAGAACAATCTTCACTAAAAGTGAACACTGTGATGTCAGCACGCCAGTGACAACGATATAAAACCACCATTGGGCCTGAAGCATTCAGCCTACAGAACAACCACACACCGTTGATCAGTCAGGTTTCAATACACAAACCCAGCTTGCACACACATCATAAAATGAGTCAGATTTCTCTTCTCCAAGCAACGCACTCCGAAGAAAACCAAATTGTATAAAGTAGATCAACACCGTGAAGCTTCTTAGGAAGTTTGTGTTCGGGAGAGTCAGAGTCCCTCAGTCTAACACAAACCATATGTGCTGACTGCAATCCAAAGGTTAAATCTCAGGAATATGTTGTGGCAACTGCTTCTTTGTCACTAAAGCTTTCAGCCGCTGCCAATAGAAAGCGCTGTGCGTGAGTGCCTGTGGGTGGGGTGGGAGTGCATCCCATGCTGGAAGACTCCAGGGTCCCATAAAGCCCCCACATCTTACCACATCCAATATAGTTTACACAAAAAATGTTTTACTGCAACAAGCCATCACGATGTGATGATGTGTTGCGTGTGGGGAGTAGGGACTCTTTCCTCTGAAGTCAGGAGTTTTTCAAATCAAGATTTATTTAACACAGCTTTGGGCTCGCTTCTCCAAGATAAGGTTGTCCAGAGGAAGGAATGATGAGAGAGGGTGGAGGCCTCTTTTTTGTTTTGCTTTTTTTTTTTTTTAAACATAAAATACACGTATCTGAAGATCTGAAGTTCAGATTTACAACTGCTGGTGATCATGTGATATCAGAGTCAACCTCACTGAGAGATTAATCCTGAATGTCTTGTGGGAGTTGGGGGAGTGGCAGGCATGGCGGCAGCTCAAAGAATGTGAGCGTGTGTGTTGTGTTTTTGCGGGTGGACATTAGGATGTGTTCGGAGATCTGAAGACATAAAAGGGCTCTTGGGATGTTTGAAATGATTTTCAGAATGCGGTGATGTAACATCAAGTAGTTCACAAGAAAAACAACGATTGAATACATCGCGCGAGACCCAGTCCCAAGTGTTCCAGTACTTCAGGGTCCTTTTTCAAAAAGCAGGTACGGTGAAAACTCGGAGGTACCGTGAGAGTTTTCCCAGTTTAAGCACAGGTACGGCAGGCAGAAATCTTAGCAGGGAGGGGACAGCCTGTGCTCTCCTTCTGCACATGCAGTCATTATTGTCTCCACTGGGGAGAAGGACAGAAGGAGAAGCGTTCACCTGTTGCCTTGGTCAATCGTGTTATCGGTGCTCCACTAATGATGGCTTTTTGTATCGTTGTCCAGGTGAGCTCACTTCGTTTTGAATCCACAGCCTTTCTTTTTCAGTCGTGACTGGGCCCCTGATATTCAGGAAATAATTCCTAACTCAAGTACTAGTGGGTTTTCCTCTTATCCTTTTGCAAGTGCCTTCATCTCAACTGTCTCTCCTGGGACAATAGGCATCCCTAACTTTGTCTTGAAACTCCAGCTCCGAATTGCTCTCCACATGATTTTAAACCCGATAAATATAGAACCACCACTGATCCTTCGCTCAGTCTTTATTGAGACAGGCTGAAGAATTTCCCAATGGCAAGGACAAACATCAAGTCAGGGGTTTAGTCATGATAACCTTCCATCTGGCTTTGATCCAGGTATATATAAAAATTGTCATGAAAAGCAAATTATGGTTACCTCCAGGAAATACTGTCATGTTTTTGACTATTGATCGCACCTGATCAATAGTTAAGCCACACCCACTAAATTTATGAAGAAAATATATTTATGCACACACTTACACCACACAAATCTCAGGTGCAGCGTAACATCACTGTTGAGCATAAATGGACCTTAATAATGAAAACTAACTTGGAAATGAACGCGTCTCATGCCTCTTATTACACTTGTCACCACAGACCACTAAAATTCTTGGCATTTTATTTACATTACAGCGTATATTAGCGGCCACTTCTTAAATGTCTATGGATCGCCACCCTGAGAACAACTGAGGAGGTGGACTTGTGGGAACACAAGAGTGGTGGCAAGGAATGCACACGTGCACTGAGCGATTTGGCTTCAATAAAACACCTGTGATTTTATGGATCTGATGAGAAGAGGCTCATATCTTAGTGGCATGAAGCTTGTTCGCCAGCAAAAATCCATATATTAGCCACAATGCTGTTGAAGGTAAAGGGTTCAGGGCATCAATAGTCCAAAAACCACAGTTGCAGTATACTAATTTATCACAGCTATACTCCTACTTCTATGTCTGTTTCTGTTAGTTTTGACACTGAAATGTAACTTAAACACAACAATTGAAGCTCACTGTTTTTGCTAACTGATAGTGAAGCAGGGAGGGAGGGAAGGACAAAGTTAGTGTTAGAAATAAACACTAAGTTGTATCACTAAAACATAATACAGGACCTTTTCGAAAAGCTCTGGCCTGAATATAGAACTCTGTTTTTTTCAATACCAGCTGTATTCTGACATGATAGAGCCTGTTGTAATTATCAGTTGAGAGCTTTTAGTTTGTTTTCGCTGAGCCACTGAGATGGAAAGTCGGAGCTGTTCCAAAGAATAGTTGGACAGCAACTCCATTTTCCTCTAATTATTATAATGCAATTTGGGGAAAGCAGGGGGGCAGAGTATGTGTTGCTAATAGTCCATGAAATTTCACAATGTCAAAACTGTCATCATACTCCAAAATATTATGTTGTCTTATTCTCTAGAATCTGGTATCTTCTATTCGATTTATCCTTGTAAAATAACATAAAAAGCCAACATCAAGTGTGTTAAACCTTTCAGACCAGGCCCAAACCTAAAGCAGATACAGATCAAAGCGCTTCTGAAGATGTTGGACTCTGTTGGCAAAGTCTGCCGTTTCTGACATGCTGACCCTCACTGCGGTTGATTCATGAGTCTTTGTGACTCTCGATGAAGGGTTCGGCTGCGTTTGATTCTACTCAAATATCTGCAGATTCTGCCAGCAGCTTTCCGATGCAACTGCAATTGACCCCGGTGCTACTTGTCAAGAAAGAGCAACATAAAATACTCAGCTGTATCATCAAGCCAAGTGCAAGAGTGATTCATCGCAGCCTGGTGTCCCGTTCCACCATGAGCAAAGAGGAAACATCAACACTTGTAACCCATCAGAAGAGGAAGCAGCTGGCCGTGAGACAGGCACTGAACTCAGGGAAAACAACAATATCATAAGCACTTCCAAAGCTGCTTCCCCCTAATCCACTTTTAAAAACGATCAAAACAATAAACACTGGCAAAGTTATGATCTGGTCTTTGAATATGTGGAGTGAGAGATACATCATTTTATTAGTCAATTTCATTTTCATTCAAGTGACTCAAACCCAAGGCCAGGGGGCCAAATACAGTCCACAAAGTCACTTTACGTGGCCTGCAAGAGACTGACAATTAAATGAAGTCAGTTGAAAGTAGGGTGGTCATTAGATTCAAATTTTAATCTCAATTAATCGCACTACAGGTCAGTTAACTTGTGATTAAAGGGAAATCATCACATATTTTCTAGTCAATCTAAACGTAACTTAGATAAAGATATTATCAACACCGGAGGGGCCAATATTGCTTTGCTCAAGCAAGCATTTGTTTACTCCAACAACCCAACATGACATGATGCTACTGTCACAAACGTTCTTTAGAATAACCACAGAGGCAGTGAAAAGGCTCAAAATCATGCTGAAAGCACAACATTGTGACCATTAATCGGGCGTTAACTCCTCTTCAGTGCGATTCATTGAGATTCCATTTTAATCTAGTGACAGCCCTAGTTAAAATCTCTGTCCGTACTTCCATCTTAGCGATGTCAGATCATTGCTAGCTGCTTATATAAACTTTACATATGAACTATCTCAGGTTGATCACTTCTTTGTGTGCCTTCACAAAAAGTCACAGCGGCAATCAGCAGATGGTCACATAGATGGGGACCAGCGCACTGGGAACGGCTGCTGGTGCAAGACAGTGCAAACCATCTGTTTGTACCCAGGTGGAAGACGAGAGCTTAGCAGCTAATATGAGGGTTCAACGGGCCTCAGGTGTCTTTTCAAGTAACCCTCAGCAAAGGGTGCCTGTTTTCATCTTGGTGTGTTTGATCCCTCTTCCTACAGTCAGGCTCTAACATGACATCCTGTTAAACATATCAAATTCACCTCTGTCGTCCAAGTCCTTTCCGGCCGTGCAGCACCTTCCCTATCTGAGTTTCTTCTTGCTATCTTTGATGAATGTCTTGCAGAAATAAACAGTAACAGGATAACATCCAAAAGAATTTCCTGAAGAACTGCGACATCATTCTGTGTACACTGAGACCACGTTTTCTGAAGCTTTCTTCCCTGAATGTAAACAGACGAAGGCAACAACAAATACCACTGTGGACTGGAAATGATAGCGAGGATTGTTGGCAACATTTCTATGTGCTTTCAGCCTCTGTGCTTGTTCTGCCCTGCGCATTCCTGCTTCTCACAGATCGATCCGATGCATATCTGTCAAGGTGGTGAGTAATTCTTCCCATCACAAAAGATAGGAGCAAACGGAAAAAAACAACCATCGCTGACATTCCAGAGATATACTCCCCAAGTGCTTTGCATGTTTGTGGAAAATGTTATTCGTCCTCTGGCCGTGTTCAGAACAGTTCAATGTCACAGAGGCTTAACAGGCTTTGGGCCGACATATTTAGGAAATATTGACACCTAGTGCCGGCAAAATCCACCCAGACAGAGTGAAAATTATTCAGGCGCGTAGGTGTTAATGTCGTCTTCCTGACCTCAGGAAACCAGACAGGTAAACAGGAGTGGCAAGTCTTAGCACGTCCCTCAGTGCCCGGCGGGTGTACTGGATTTAGGGATGAAAAATTAATACCAGTTTGCAGTCGTCAGAGTCAGAAAAGAAGACATCCATGAAAGATACTCTCAACTACAAACTTCTACTTTCTGTTTACGTTTGAGGACGCCATATTGGATTCTCCCACCTTAGGCCTGCTAATAGGTGGCCTAAGTCTCCGCCCCCTCCGATCGGTCCAGGGGCCCATAAAAAAATGAATGGAAGTCTATGGGTTATTTTCTGATCCACTTTGCCTCATGCCCTGGATCACACATATGCTGTACCTCAATTTAAATGATAAATAATGACGAGTTAATAGTAAGTTGCGACTATGTTTGTCACGTAATTTCAGATTTATTTGCTTGTGACAATGTATTTTGACTAGAAATCAAACGTTGCATGCATGACGTCACATCAGAATCGGACTGCTCAGGCGCTAAGACAGATGCTAAAGGTACTAAGCTATCAAAGGTAGAAGACAGAAAACATTAGCTGACATTGTTAAACACTTACTAGGTGAGATCTACCGCATATTTCAAGCTCGATCACTTTTATCTCTCCATTGACTCCTGGTCATTTTTTGTTATCTTAGGTCTCATGAGACAGAAGTAAATGGGTCGGACTTATGGTCCCCATAAGGGGTAGCATCTCTAACATTCACCAGAAGCTAGATCTTGTTATAATTATGATCAATTGTTTAAATAAACAGGCAAAACACTTTATTTTAATATTCAGTCAAATGACGTAAATTTAGTACCAAAGTTTTACAAGTAGGATCCTTGTGTTTAGCATCTTTCTGAGCTTTCTATGAATGTAATTTCCATTGGGATTAGAATTGACTGGAACAACTAGATCTGTTTTTCATGGAAACCTTGATCGGTCGCAGAAATGTCAGCGTTTCTATCAAGTAGTCATGACTAGAACAGACCATTCATAGCGAAAGCTCGGTGTGTGGCGGATGACGTTCATAGTTCACTGAGTGTACTGATTATTCCCATTTTACATCAATGGAATATTATGGATTCTTCCTCAATTTATCATCTAAACGTTACTTAGAAGGTTATTTGTTTGGTTCATATCCATGTGATGAGTGTGTTCAGGAAAAATGGAAACAAAAAAGGCAAATGTCATGATGAACGTTATGGAAAACTGGCATCTCCACCAAGGACGAGTCAGCAGCAGCAGCAGCAGCAGCAGCAGCAGCATGAGCTGTGACGTAATCCCAACCTGGCCTGGTTTTTGCTTTCGGAACCTCAGCGGTTATGTAGCCTTTTATCTCGCCCTTTGCCCCACCTGACTCTGCATTCTTGGTTTCCCCCGGCAAGAATGGTGCGTTAGCAAGGACGGAGACCAAAGTAAGCGCCATTTGATACAAGTAGGTTTCGCCAAAAACTCGAACGAACAGGAATTTATTTTGCAAGCAGGATTGGTAGCTGAGTAAAACAGCAACCGAAGCAAGGGCTGAAACAACTGATTCATTGTCGTAAGCTAAATGTGGTGAGGAGCGAATGAGGGAGGGAGCAGCTGGTGATTCAGGGATGGATCCAGTTTATTGCCTGTTGCAGATGCAGAGTCAGACCAGAGGCTTCAACCCTCGAGGTCCTGTGTGAGTTCAACCATTTTTGGCCAACATGTATGCAATGTATGCTGCGTGTCGGTCACTACTATCACTTGTAAGAATAAAAAGCACTGGTGACAGTAATAATTATAGTGTAATTATAGTAGTAAAATCAAGACATCCTCGACAACTGCTGCACTGTGTTGCCTTATACAACTTTACAAGGTAAGTAACAATCCATGCTGTAAAGAGGCTGAAGCCCTATAGTCGAAACCACCTAAGCCGAGATTCTAACTGAATTCTGATTCAGAAGTCTACTAGTCCTATAGGCACATTTATTTCTTTCTGCAAAGTAAAAGTCATCTTTTTTTCTAAATAAATCAAGACCTGAAATGCTATCAAAGTATCAAACTGGTAGTTTGCACTGTATTGTGTGTGGTTTTGCTCCCTTCATCGGTCTTGGTGTTGACTCTGTCCCTCAAAGTTTTAGTCTTGGACATGGCCTCCAAATGTTCTGGTCTTGGTTTCATAGGTTAAGTCTTAACCTGGGTTTGCCCATAATCTAAGACAGACCCAAATCCAAGAGATTTTCCATGCCACTTCTGGCGGCATTCTGTGGGCAATACAGTCGAATGTTGAACATCATCGATGCAATTTTAATTTAAATACACCCAATAAAACACTGTAGGCTCCCAATGAACAGAGAAATTTGCCTCTTTAACCATTGCTATCCCATGACAGTGTCGCTCTTACTACTGAGAGCTCAACCACAAAACACACACGCATACACACAGGTAGTGAATGACTTGCAAAATTCAAGTCCTACACTTGAACTTCTATGTTTACAGCAGAAATAATGAAGCGCAAGCTTTCCCATAAAATATGTGTGTGTGTACTAGTTTGTTTGCTCTTGTGGGGACCAATTCTTGACAAAACACCTTATGACTTTATGAGGACATTTTGTGCCTGTCCCCACAAGCCTCCGTTTGAGGATGAAAAATAACTGGGCCATTATAACTCATTTTGGTTAAGGTTAGCCATTTCTTATAGACAGGTTTAGGATGCGAGGCTGGGCAAAGCATTGAGAAGTCCCCACAAGGATGGAGACACAAACGTGTGTGTGTTGAGCAAACATCTGGAGAAAAAGAGTGTCACGCACGTGCATGAACTCATACTGGAGCCTCATGCGCTAGCTTTGCAGTGACCAAAGCAAGCCAGGTTGAGGGAGGAGCGCGGCCCTGCCAGGGTCTTATTCTTCTGAAAACATGAAAGTGGAAAATAAGCTAAAGTGGAAGCTTGCAACACATCTGGCTGCCACGCTTGGTTAAGCTGCTGATGGCTGTCAGCTGCCTGAACGCTTCACCTTTGCAGCTCTGCTCATGAAGGCTCTAAAGTCATTAGTAAATAATTATGAAATACCCACATAGCTGAGGGAGAGACACTTGCTTCGAGGCAGCTGCGCTGAATTGGCAACACAGGCTTAATATTTGAGCGATAAGAATGTACGCCCCGGAGGCCACATGCTTGTCAGTATCTTAACTGGAAACGTATCGCTCAGTCAAGAGGGATGGATGACTGCTTTCTTTTGCTATTGAGATGTGCTTCATGCACGGTACTTGTCTTTCAAAAGAAAAAACACTTCCGTTGAGAGAGTTTTAATCTCACCTCTGCACATGTTCTGTTCGTCTGCAGCGAAGCCAGGAGCGCAGCGAGCAGCGAGTGGGGAGGACGACTGTCCGGAGAACCGCGGGGTCAGAGGCTGGCTGGGCGGCTGAGACTGGACGCCCGGCAAGAGTTCCGGTGTGCCATCATCACTATGGTCAAAGTAAATGATAGCACTTTTGGGGAGGCAGAGGTAGCCCCCAAAGTGGTTGATGCACTGCATCCCTCCTTTGCAGGCATCACTCAATAAGTCGCACTCGTTGATGTCTGGAGAGTAGCACAAACAGTTACCTATAAGTACCTTATATTTGGGCTATTTGTTTTGCATTCTTGAAGTAAAAATGTATTCTTTAATTTCATGTATTTAACTTGGAAACATTTATTTAAAATGTTTCTTATCCTTTTTAAGCCGTTCTTTATCCCTGGGGTAACAAAAGTGGCATCGAGTATTGAATATTTTCTTTGGTATTGATCTCCATTTTGCAATTTTAGCATTGTGACAAGGTAAACAAGAGTTGTCATTTACAGCAAAGGAAACTAGCATGGAAATTAGATATGCCATGGGAGTTTTTAACTCTTGCAGTAGTTTGTATTATATTTTTTTAAATTCATTATTAGTCATACCGGTCTCTCCAAGGTGATATTGCAATAATTCAATTCACTGACAATGCTACCCTGCTTTCCAGTGCATGAGCAATTACATGCTCTAGTTGTGTATTTAAAAGTCTGTAATGCATCTATTTGGCATGTATTGAAACCTATCGTTTATTTAGCAATAATAAAACTAAAACTAAACGCACAAAAAAACTGAACTTATGCTTCCATCAAAAGTGGCCAGTGCAATCTTGAATACAAGGGAGTTCAGTGCAGCTCAGAATTTACGACTAAAATTGATGAGCAAAACTACAAATATACAGAAAGGACTGCATTAAAAAACACCGAGACAATTCCGAGAAAAGTGTCTTACCACTGCAACGCTCGCTGACACGGTCGTATTCGTAGCCATCAGTGCACTAGAAAGGAGCAAAAGGGCAGGTAAATAAGCCGGAAAGTCACGGTTAAATGCGCCAAAAGACACTGACTGTGTAGGTGATGGGCTCCTCAGCCTCAGCCTGAGAGAGGACCTGTGTGAAAACAGCACACAGACACACGCAGACTCCCAGCATGTCGACAGCTTCCTGCGCCACTGGAACGATGTGCAGAAGACAGAGCGTGCGAGATCATTTTCGCTTGACAAGCCGACAAGTTTTAATACCCGTTATTACATCACTGATGGCATTGCTTAACGAGTCCCAGCATCTCCCGCTCCTGGCGCGGTGCTTGTGTTGGCGCGGCTCCAGCTCAATGTGTCTCTGCTGTTTTTCTCCGTGCGTCATGTGCGTAAAGCCCGTGCGTAAACATGCGTGTGTGTGCGCGTGTCAACTTTGCTGACCCCGTGTCCACCTCGGAGTCACAAGTGGAAGTGTACTTGACTCACTTAACGCATCTAATAAATTCAGTCTTGACGGAAAAGGTCGAATGTACTTGCGAAAGTTATAGTCATATTCTTAATAGAGGCACCGACCTACCTGGATTTACCTGCCGCTCGTTGAACCTCCAGGAGTTTCCCTCAAATTCTGAGGGTGGATTTATCTTTGTTATCCCGTCACAAAGCTTTAAAGGCTGGAACGGTTTAAGCCCAAGCACTGGAGATGAGCATGAGGTTGCTGCAGAGACACATGTTGAGGAGCCAGGCAGGTTGTATTCACGCGTCTCTCTCGGAGCGCACTGGTTTGCTCAGAGCCAGCAGCAGCGGCAGCAGGCTGCAGCAGCGCCCTCTGCAGGTGCAACCCAGTTCTAGGGGCTTCAAAGGAACCCAAGCAAAGACTGACCCACTATGTTTAATCGTTCTATTTATTGGCATTTCAGTTTAATATAATTCAGTTTATTTTAATTGTAAATGTATTTATATTCTTCCGATATAGCATTTCACTGGGATATTTTTTAAACCAAGTTCGCTTCTTAGTTTGATGTGGTGTGTATGGCACGTTTCACAAAAGTAAAAAATATAATTCCCTCTATAATAATGATGATGGAACTCTTTTCCCTCAATAATTCCTTTTCAATAAAATAAATAGTCCCGGTAAAATAATGTGGTGAACATCTTTAAAAAATAACAATAATAATGATAATAATAATAATAAATAACAGAATATAAAAGTCCAAAATAAGAACTGATCAAATGAGAGCCTAATTTGTTTTGACATTTTGACCTAAAATTGTTTAGAATAAATAAATAGATAATGGATTGATAGCCCATTCTTTCAGTTATGCGTGTCATAATGTAACCAAATCTTGCCTGTATTGCAATTATAAAAAATAAAATAAGTCGTCTTTTATCACCGGATTACTGTCAGTTAACCATCATTGAAATTATGGAAAAGCACCATCAGATGAGAGCACCCAAAAACTACATACGAGGGTGGTCTGGATCAAACGCAGGTACAACATGCTGTGAGTATTATCACTTGTTTCATAGTAGCAAATTACTCACTTGTGGAAAGCCATGGGGTGGAACTCCCATTGAGGGGACCATTGTGGGTGAAAGAATCTGATAAGTGACAAGGTGGCATCTAAACTGAGGGGAGAATGTGGCAGGCTTGGGGTGTATAATACTAGACTCTGAAACTAAGAACACATTTTTCATCGACAGTCATCATCACTGATATGCGCTTTAACAAACTCACCTGTAAACTTGAGTCATATTTCTGACATGTTTTTGTATTTCATGATGCCCTAATATGTCCTAAAATGATCTTATTAAAAAAAATGGTTTCACTATAAGGCCTTAAACAGCAATAAAAATTAATGTAATTTTTGTAACATATGATATTACTTGTGAAATGAGGGCTGTTACTCACAAAGTCTTACTTTATTAATGCTTCATATCGGTGAATTTATCAACAAGTTACTTGGCTTTCACAGCTATATTCAATATCGCAGATACTCAAGCCAGTCTTTGTTGTGGTCTATTTTAATGAACTTAATTGAGATTTTCTTCGCCCGAGTTGCAAACATAATGCATAATTTAAGTTTTGTAAGTTTGTATTATATGGTCAACTATTATATGTTTTTTTTTTTAAATAATAATCCAATTTCTCTACTAAACTTCTAATTATAGAAAAATGTACAACAAAAACTGAACAAAAAACTGAAATTAATATTTAAATTCTTATAGGTTTCACTATTATATGGACATGGTAAATTCAGAGGGAGTAAGTAACAAAAAGAATGACTCACATGTACAGAGAATATTCTTTATTTCTGGGGAAAAAAGTACCTTAGATTATCACACAAATTATGCTCACGAGAACACGGACATAGAAAAGAATAAATAGCAGCCTTGGCAATGAAAGATTACATTTACTGCTGTAACGTCTGAACATTGCAAGGCAGATATTCAGAGCTAATTCAAGGCATCACCGTGTAACTTCGTCCCTTTGTGAAGTTTCTTTCGATGCTGAAGGCAATGCATCAGGTACTGTTGGCTATGAAGAATCAGCCAATCAGTTCCTGATGCAGTATCATCCACATCAGAAAGCTCTTTCAGTGCTGATCTCACCACCGCAGCACACGTCCGCGTCTGGATCATCCAGCAGCAAGCCTCGCGAGGGTGGCGTGAAACAATAGTCAACATTGCACCGGCCACACGAGGGCAAGTCAAGAGAGCAGCAGCAGAAGCATTTGGAATGTGAGCTCATGCAAATTCAAAAGCGCCATGCATTATGAAAAAGCTGCAAGAAATGAGTCTGCACTTCAAAAGACAGTTTTGAAAAAGTGGGGAAGGGGGACTTGAGAGGAGGAAGAGCAGCCACAGAGAGAGTGTTTGTGAAACGCACTGGTGTAATTGCACTGACATCTTCATTGAGAGCCCTCCATCTCGTTCGTTGTGAGCTCCAAAGGGCGTCGCTGATGCTGGTCGATGGGGAGAGCAGCCGAGGCGCTGTGTTTAGCATAATCCCAGAGGCTATTGTGAGAGGAACTCGTCAACGACTCACAGTTGCCAGCTGAGATTTCACCAACACACAGCAGAACACAAGGGGAAGGGGATAAGACAGGAAAACCAGAGGTGATGGGGAGGGGGCGGGAGGGGCGACTCAGACAGGAGGAACGGTGGATTCATGAATAAGGGGAATGCTTCTGGGTCAGATATGAGAGTTGAGCTGCAGTTTGTTGGCCTTTTGCTGAGTCACAACGTCAGAATCGTCTCTCATGGCTTGTAGGTACAAGTACAACACATCTACTGCGACTTGCTGTTTAACAACTGCATTACCGTAAAGAAAAGAAAATGCTACATTTTCAACTGGATGAAGAAATACAAATCCAATGACAAAAATTTAAATAAACACATTACTGGAAAAGACGCTGAGATCAGTAGAATAAATGAAAATATTATTAAGGCATTTTTGGCGTAATTTGATGATATTGTAAAATATGTTTTGCAGTAAAAGCAAGAAATAGTGACAACTCTGAAGTAGGGGAATGAAAGAGATGATACTTTATTTTTATTTTTTTTAATGTTTTAAATAAAAGAAAACATGAGCTGAGGAAATGAAATATTCACTGCGATAATGTAACAAAACATAAAAATTATTTAATCATTAAAGGGAAATAATGTTTGTATGTTGGAAGAAATTTACTTCAAATCGATGCTTGAAGTTTCAAAATGTTTTTGATAAAAATTCAGAGATAAGTGTTAAAAAACAACAACAACAACAAGTAAACGCATGTTAACAGCTTTGTTTTCTATCACAAAAATACGCAAATGAATAAAAATATAAATATCAAGATAATATAAAAAATAATAGAAGGAGTCAAATAAAGAGCAGAATTCATTGAGATTAAATCAGATTATATATCATGTTATCTTAAACATAATTCAAAAAGGACCAATTGGATACATTTCAAATATGAACAACTGACATGGGTTTTATAGGAAAAAATTATATCAATACATATTTTAATAGAAGCAATATTAATAAAACTATTATGACTGCAAATTTTTGTTATTTATGTGTAAGTATATTTTAAAGAAAGAGCGCTGTTTAAGAGAAAAAGAAAAATGACAATCGAATGTTCACTAACTGAGTTATTTGAAATCAGTCGAAAAATATTACACCCCAAACACACAAGGATTCAGTTAAACAAAAACACATTAAAAATGTGCTACAATATTTCAATAGAATTACATTGAAATATAATATAAAGGTCAGTTATAAACTTTACATGAAAGACAGAGTCTGTCCTTGAAAAGTTAAATGGGATCAGAAACTGGCGTGAGTGGGACGGACTGCAGAATCTCTCCAGGTGAATGTGAGATTATAAAGCACCGTCACAGTTGCCTGCAGAGATTACTCAGTCAGTCCTGTGATTCTGCTCTCATTCAGGTACCTGTGATCCGCAAAGCAGTCGATCGGCAGCAGATGGTCATCGCTGATCGGAAAAAGGCCAGGATTCGACCGCTCCGCTCCCCCCGACCCCTCTGCTGTTCCAGAGGTCCAGCGTTGCCATGGTGACCCGGCCGAGGCACGTGTCTGCCTTTGTTGGGCCGTATCCTCCAGGGTCAGAGGTCAGATGTCACCTCACCCTCGCTCCTAGGTCACCACTTGCCAGCCCTCAGCCTCTGACCCCCAACAAACCCTGAAACAAATTGATGGATGTGGGGAGGAGGGGGATGAGATGGTGGAATCAAACATTAGAAGGTTGCAGTTTACAAAAATGTAGTACACGAATAACCTGGACAAGACCTAACCGGATGAAACCGCAAGGAACGAGTGACAGAAACTGGGCGTTTGTTACAGTATGGCTCCATCTGCTGGTTATTTCTGAGATACTTTGAACAAAGAGTCTATGAGTCGAGTTAGCAACCTGAGAAGTACGTTCTCAATTTTAATCTGGAAGTGGAGCACAATGCAAAACTCAGTGTCAACATTGAATGTATGGCCAACATTGACACTCATTATATTTATAATAATTTCCAGAAGTTTGTCGTGGTTGAAAGAGTTTCAAGGACCACTGCTTGATGATAGCTATAATGATATATATGCTGTATATATCATTATAGAAGATAATAAGACAGAATTTTTTATGGGAAAACATATTAAAGTCCTTCTGTAACAGCAGCAGACGAACGAATCCAATGCAACACAAATATTCCTGTAAGCGTTGTGTTGCACATGGAAAGATTTGGTTGGTTTTAAATGGCATTTAAAGTGTTTTGCGTATCAAAATGAAACAGATAAACAGTAATTTGGTAACTGTTAAATTACCACATATATTGCGTAGCCTGTAGCCAGAAATGTGATAAGAATTAAACTAGTTTAATTTAACGTTTAACTGTAATATCAACAATGGTGTGTCATATAAAGTAACAACTGAAACTCTATTTATTTCCTTGTGAAAGTTTCATCGCCCCACTTTCAACTGATCACTGCTGCTCTGGATGTGTGTTGACTCACTACATGTCTTTTTCAAAGTCCGACGAAACAATGACCAAGTCTGGCACACACTGTCCGGCCAAATTATTTGGAAAGTTGTGGCCAAAGGTGCCATCCTTCCCATTGCGCCTCATTGCATTTTCAGGATATTCAGGTCAGCGAGTTGCAGTGTAGCCCAGGCGTTGACAAAAGAAAAATCTTAAGTTTATTAAACGGAACAGGCTGACAGTGCACACTTTGTTAGGCGGTGAATGAACAGAGTGGTTTTGACAGGCCTAACCTCTTAAGCTTTGGGTCCCACTGAGCCCGGCACAGCCAGAGCTAAATGCCATCTGTCCCAACATCATGAGCCCCCCTATATACCCTTGTTACTATAACCTGTCCCAAAATGGTGTCGCCTGAAAAACATCCAAAAAGACGGACCGTTCTGCTGGAAAAGTGCAGAAGCACCAGCGACATTTCATCAAAATGTTAAAAATTTTATGTAGAAATAAGAAGCTGGGCTAAAAGGAAGACGGAAAAATCCGAAGGGAATAGTTCGGACTGAACGCTCAAACTAGGAGCACCTTGGTTCTCCTCACCCCTGACATCGGTGGGCTATTCAAATCATTGTTAGCCTCTTACTGGGAACCATCCAGGGGCCCGTCATATCCCATTTTGAAGGAGTTGGTTTTACGCTACACTGAGCCCACTGAGAGCTGGACAATAAAATCATGATATCACCATGTGAACTTTAGTCTTTTCTCAGTGTCGTCGGCTCCGTTAGCTGTCATATAGCGTTAGGAGGAAGAAGTGACCTCGATGGCCTGCAGCCAGTGTCTCTGCTTTAGCACTTCATTAAGACCCCGGACCTCCACTGTACAAGCAATTGTCTTTCTCAGACAAAAAGACTGACGCATTGTATCAGTTGGAGGTAAATTCATCAAAGGAGGCCGATACAATGGAGAGCGCAGCCCAAATCATGAAACAGGTCTGTAAGGGGCCCCCTGGTGGGTCCATATTGTACTGTTTGTTGACGGTCCTGTTTGGACTGAATGGTGTCGCTGAGATTTCGATAGAGATGGCGGCGGATCTTATACCAGAAAGTGCATGCAGATGCATTAGGGTGACCAGACGTCCTCTTTTTCCCAGGCATGGCTTCCTTTTGGGGGGGTCCAGCAAAACATTTATATGGTCTTTGTCTTAAACTTTCCTGGATTGAATTCATGTACTCTGTCTCTCAGAAAATGTGTTGGAATTACTGATGCTCCTCTGCCTTATACTTGATGGGAGTGTGGGTGGGACCAAGAGGGGTCGGAATAACCATGTCATTGGTGGATCGTCCTCCCTGAGAATTCCTCCCACAAACATTGCACTTGATGCACTCACTACTTTAAAACATATTATTATTTATAATAATAAATAATACCATAAGACGCCCTCAAGTACCTCAGTGCTTAAAGTTCAATGTGCAGCCAAGAGTTGTTAAGTGGTCCAGTCTAGTGTTTGTGAGACCCTGCTGAGAACCCCGCAGACCCCTCTGAGGTCCACACTGGACGAAAACAATTGGGATCTTGGTGAACTGATGTGACATGTGTATGGGTCTTAGATGTGCCGTTGGAGGAGTCCCACTGTAGAGGAGAAATGAGGAGTAGCAACAAGGACCCCTCTTCTTCCTGCTGAGGCAGGAGAGAAATAACTAGAAGCTTGTTTCTTATCAGTTAAAGGAGAGCAAGAAAATTTAAAAAAAATGTGAATTTTGAGTTCTCAGTCAAAATATACAGAGAGAAACAAGACCATTTCGCCCTGCTTTAGTCGTGAACCCGTGGTTTAGTCGCTGTAAAATTTGTGCTTCGCTTTTTATTCGCACTCATTGATCGTTTAAGTATATGTTGAACGTGAACTAAGTTGCACTGCAAAAGCCTGACTGTAATGAGAGAATCTTTATCTAACAGCAGCTCTTTAGCTTAAATAGTTAACACTACATTAGCATAGAATTTAAAACAGGAAACACTTGTTTTTGATGATGTTAAAATGACTTAAAATACTGTTTTCGGTGTGGAAGGAAGGGCATTTACCAGCCTCAAGAATTATTGCAGTAGTTACTTCGACATGCTTTACGTTTCCGAATTGGTCCCCAAATTAAAAATAATCTTTGTGCTTAGAAAACGTTTCTGTAAAAAGGAACTGTGCCATGGCATGCTAAATGATAATGATTTAAGATGTGACAGCTATGGTTCTTATATGCGTCCACAATATTTTTGAAATATAATAGATATTTAAAAAATATTTTTGTTTGTATTATGGTAAAAAATGAACAATAAATTAGCATTTTAGATATGAGACTATATGAAGAGTATATAACACGATATATTTTTTTATTGTATTTTGGCCGCCAGACTTTATTTCAAATACTAAAGTCCAGCCCATTTATGATCGGTTGGCACGTTAAATAAAGAATTTCTGAACATTCGAAAAGGCCGCTACATTTAAGCAATTGCTAGGTCTAAAAATATTTTACCTCCTTCATTGGCTTTCATCTTGAGATTGATTCGGCCAGTTCAGGTCTTCTTGTGTTGTAAAATGTAACGACAAATTACGATAAGAGCCGAATTGTGTGGGACACTTCCCGCGCTGCAGTGCCACACCCACCTCACCTTATTTGCATCCTTATTGGACGCATAATTCTTCAAAGCCTTATTACATCAAGCTCACAAATACACACGCGCGCAATTATAATTTCATACGACCCACTGTGTCACCATTTAAAAGTGAATTTATGTGCCATGTAAATGAACACAGGCAATTCGGGTCCATTGGAAGGCTTGGCCTTTTGCCGGGGAGCGTTGTGTTGGAAGCCAACGCCAGTCATTTCGGGACTCGTGCTCATCAATATGGTATAAGCAAGCGGGGTGAGGCCTTCTTAAGCTTTCTGTTTTCGCAAAACAAGACTAATAACAGCCATTAAACAATGTAAGCGGACAGTTTTTTTTTTAGTTAAATCTCGCCCCAGTACTGCGAGTTTCTGAGCGATATCGGCTTCAGAAAGATAAACTTTTGATATCAAAATATGTATTTTTTTAAATGACCTCAGAGAAGCAGATGCCAGTTGAATTGTCGTCTTGCTGTTGTTGCTCTGTGTGCATTGAGTTAAAGATAGAAAAAAAGGTGTGTTTTGATAATTACGGAGTGTTTCGTCAACATGACGTTGGGCTGTAGCTGATACTTCTGAAGTGAACCTCTCAGCTGATCAAACTCAGACCCAAACACTAGACCTTGACCATCACTTGTTTTTATCAGGGTCGCCGCCACACCTGCCGCCGATCACACGACCTCTCGAAATGCGCCTCGAGCACCAAGCTAACTATTTATCTGCTCAAATACAGCTGTCTGCTACTCACAGCGCTGTTCATTTGAAAAGCAAATACGATTTTTGTTTGAAAAATGTTGCGTTATTCCGACGTTTGCTTTCTTCTTTTCCTGCCTTGTTGATCTTTTTTTGTTTGCCGAATTCATAGCCTTTACTTCAGGGACATTGAGAAATGTGATGGTCTGCTATGTAAATACTTTATATTATATTTACAGCCATCGGAGTGAATTCGTACGTGATGAGATGCCGTGATAGTTGCGTGTCATCCATGTGCGATTAAACGCTGTGGGTGGGGATTGTGTGTCGTCTAGACTAGTCTAGACCATGTGCTGTCTGTCTGTCGCTCCAGTCACCTACATTTCATCTCCCTCCATTTTGGATGCACCCCACGAGTGAGATGCTACTGTAACTGCAGGATTAATCCGATTATTTACCGTCAAGATGAATAGTTGTACGTAGATAAACGCATCTTTAAGGTCAGGAAATCGAGGGCATTGATGGTCGAGTCTGGGCCTCGGGTGGTTTCCTCGACCGCGTGCTGCGATCCCTTCAACACTCTTACACTAATGGTGGGGGTAAAGGCTTCATCTAGAGTGAGTGAGTTATGTTGCAGCAGCGACAGAAACCCTAGAAAATCACAGGGTTGCAGGTAAAGCGCTGTTTAATTCCAGGACTTGTGGGAAAGGAGCAAGGCGGCCGGCCATGCTTGGTGATTGATGGTCTCTCTCTGCACAATAAGCTGACGGAGCAACATGTGCATCTCTCTTATTCGCACTCATACTGTCATGCACGCGTCCAGGACGGCGCACACTCGATAGGACGTACCGTTTCATAATCATCCCGGGCTCCTCACACCCCCTTCTACCTGCCATCCTTTCCTCCCCTGTTGAATTAAGCAGAAAAGCCGTCACATTTAGACACTCTCAGGCAGCGCCACAATCCCTGGTCCTGTCACGTCCCGGTTGTCCACGTCTGGCCTGGCGACCGTCCAGACGGAGCCAGTCTCCACTCAGGCCGAGCACGCTTAGTGCTGACACATCGCTAACATCAGCCAGGGAGAGGAGACCTCTGGGAGAAGCTGAAACATCAGCACCACCGCAACGTTTGACTAGAACAGATCGCTCATCTGCAGTCGAAATCAAGAGCATTAAATGCTTTGTGTTCTTCATGTTTTGTTTGGTTGTTTTCAACGGATATTCCCGGATGCGTGTGAGCGACCTGTCAAATTCAAGTGGGAAGTACGGAAAGTTCTTCAAATTTTGCCTTGTTTTTCATGAAGATCTATCAAAAAGGTGTGGCATGGCAGAGCTACACAGACAGGCGCGCACGTGGTCGCTCTTTGAATCAGCATGACTGGATCAGAGCGCTTCGAAATGCTTTCAAAAACACACATTTTCACCAAAAGTGCAGGTTTTCATTATTTACTCAAATAATGTGAATATCCACATTGACATATTTTGGACTTGAAATCATCCTGGCTAAACAGAACAAACACAAACAATGCTCTGTATGCTTGGTAACATATGCTAATGAGGTTGCTGTGTCATCGATATTTGGAGATATAAGCAGCAGCGCCGCTGATTGATGATGCAAACCTTCTCCCTATAGCCTTGTTTCTGACCTCTGACTCCTCGGCCCTCCAGGGGTTAAACTTATTACCCTTTGACACGTGTGACCTCTCTGGTAAAAAAGGGGCCGGATTGAAGGATGACCACCGCTCAGGTCTTATTGGCAAATCTCTGACCAAAATGTGTCCAGAGGGCTGACCATCCCAACCCTATAGGGATGTGACCCTGGTGCAGCCACACGCTCAGTGGATAATACTATTAACAGGTCAATACTGGCCAAAAAAGTGGGGAGGGGTGTGTGCTTGAAGGACCAACGGAAGAAAGGACGTTGTGGACGTTATTGTTTAAGCAACACATATACAGAGCCGATATTATTATTTCGTTTTCATCGTAATACAGGATTTTTTTAAAGCATCTATTAACTGTAAAATACAATGTCGCATGTTAGAATAACTCAATTTTGACTGATAAATAATGGAACGCTGATAAAATGTATCACAGTAATTCAGAAATGGGTGTGTTGGGTGTCTGCCAGAGAAGCACGTTACATGCAAGACATGTGCTCTTTTTACTACTACACACACACACACACACACGCACACACACACACACAGTTTAACCCACTTTTCAGCACGACTAGCCATTTTATGCGACAAATCTACTGCTTTTATAAGGAAATACTGTTTAAATTACTAAATTTGACTTTGCACATGATGAAATTATTGATTCATCCTCCTATATTTCTATAGCATAGATTTTGTGATGTTATCATGATATTTGAGTGAAGGCCTAGGTCTAAAAGAGCAAGGAATTGCATAACAAACACATCGCTATCCGATGGAAATTCCGCAATATTGCTGACCCAAAGCCTCAAATTTTTAATGTTCAGTCATGCATAGTAGTACATTCACATGCATCAGGCGACATGCAATGATATATTATTGACTTTAAAATGCACGGTTGTTGTGAAATAAATTCCAGGTGGACAAATGTGAGCGGAAAGTTGGCAGCTAGAGCAGAGCATGTAAACAACAAACATGAAGTGACCGTCACAAGCTCACTCAGGATTCCTCTCGGAAATAAATACAGCAAAGTGTTGACTGAGGAGAACATTTGGAGGTTTGATATTACCTCATGGAGCATCCTTGGGCTGATGAGTGGAGGGGTGGGACACCCAAGCAGAAGCTGGTCTATCCAGTGCTCCTCAGCGACTGCTCCCTCACAGAGCAGAGAGTGTGTCTGAGCCAGAAAGAGAGCGTGTATGAGTGTTGCTGGCTTAGGGAGGGGATCCACCCCCGCCTCCTCCTCCTCCCGCTCCTCAGGACTGTGCCTCCTTAACAGGATGGAGGGGTAGGTGGGGCCACTGCAATAAAGCAAACACACACATTTTTTTCCCCTTTGGTTATGCCCTTACTTCTTCTGCTTTTTCCCGCCTCCACACTTCCATCTTCCTGTCTCTTTCCAAGACTCTCTCCCTCGTGTTTTCCTCTACCTCCACTCTCTCCTCTCCAGATAGATGCTATCACGCACATCCGCTTTTAAACCATGAGGGCAGTTTCCGGTTAATGCTAATAACTCGGCGCAGGACAGTCGATCCCTACGAAGAAGTAACATGATCAACAACAGAGAGGAACCTTTGTTGGTACTTCCTCCGGGTCACTGTGCCATCGTCCCTTCCTTCGCTCATCTAGAGGTTGCCATCCCTACATAAATCATTCTCCTATTCCACAGCCACGCATTATATTGAAAGTATTGATTTCTGCGCCGACGCCCCCCCCCCTCCCCATCGCAGCGCTGATTGCAAAGGAAACCCTTCACAACAGTCACAAACAGGAAGTGGAAAAACAAACCACGGATGGGATTCAACAGACCACAATGGCTGACGCTGAAGCTTCAGCCGGAGCGTTGGGGAGAGGATCTTCGCCTTGTTGCACACAGCATGTCTGCACTCTCAGGTGCACGGATAAATAGGAAAATACGACGTACAGAAGTCCAGATCAACCATGAGGACGCTACTGAGAGAGTATCTTGTGTAACCCCAGAGACAAGAAGTCCAGTAGAAGACCTATAAAAATAGTCCTCATGAACTGATAATAACAACATAACACTACACTTTGAGGTACACACATCACTAGTCTTCCTGATAACACCAGTAGACTCACACTCAAGCATCCCGGGACACTGGCGTGCGTGGTGCTGTCCAGCAGAAGACGAAGAGGGCGATGCCGGTCCGGTGTCAGAGTCGGTCTTACAGGGCCGTAACAATGCAAAGTGCCACTTTGAATCGGACTGTTGTGTATTTACAGTCAGATCAGTTCAAATTGAGTGTTTCGATTGAGGATATACATTGAGTTTATTTTCATTACATTTGCGCCGATACAGTTGAATTTTTATCTCTAACACTGTTCAATTACATATTTCACTAGACTTTAAAATCTACACAGGGTGATAATGAAACTCAGAAAATTAGTTTCGCAGGGTGAAACTGAATTTTTTGTTTTGTTCTGTAACCGTGGAAGATTCATAATTTACGACATGCCACATTACTAATACTGTTTTCAGGTAACACTATGGATTATATCACTTCATTTACATACATAAAGTGTCATATTTATTTTAAGCTCTTAAATGGTTTCTTTTTAATAACGTTCCCTACGCTGAATAAAGGTTTTTTTTAATACTAAATAAGCAAAAGAAATAGCTTAGTAGTTTAACTCACACTTTAACTTTCACACTGGATTGAACATTGGTATGTTTTTTTATATATATATATATATATATATATATATATATCGTGTATATATTATCCACCTAAAATATGTAGCTAACTTCAGATGAAATTCTTATACAAAAATGTAATATTTAATAACTATTATAATTATCATCCTATAAATCCTAATGTCGATTTAAGACATGATCTATCTATCATAGTTTTCTTACTATTCCTCTTCCAGCCATTCTCTCCTCGAATTCTAATATTCCTGTGGTGAGTTTGTTTGTTCTGGCCGACGCTGGGGCGAGGTCTGGTGCCACAGGCAGCCATCATGGCCACAGGGGTCATATTAGCTCGAGCTGATATTAGCCATGGCATTGGGCCCAATTCCCGACGTGGGTGGCCTTACACTTCAGTTTCTGTGCATCATATGTGAATGTTTATATAAGAGTCTTATACGCCGTGACTCTTTGATCCATCCTTTCATGCTGAATCACCGATAGTCTTGAACTGTCTTCAGCAATGAAAATAGAAATAATAATATGTGACTCAAGACAAAATGTATCCACAAATCTTGGTGAAAACTGCTTGACACATTATTCACATTACTCTTTTTACCAGAAATAAATGCATCAGACACATCACCCAAACATTGTCGCCCCCTCAATTTGTCAATATGTTTGTTTCTGTTCTACTGTCCATAAATAAAGTCAAACAGTATGAACCCTATTTATTTCTGGACTGCAAATATGAAATACTCTCTTGAACACAGTGGTTGGCCACTCTCCACAATAAAGTGACCGACATCAAATGTGAGGGACGAACCACTACCCCAGATTAAAACTGACCATCAGAGGAGCTAACACGGCCGTTTCCATGGCAGCACAGCTGAGGATGCTTTGAACTATGACCTGACACTCCAGCATGCGCTCTGAAGCGATGGCCAAACTCAGGGTCAATAAAAAAGAAGGTCAGATGGGGTCAAATGGTAATGACCCCTCTCTGGTTATGCAACCCCATCGTATCAAGCACGGACGGGAACGTCGTTAATCCTCATCACAGGAGTGGGACCTCACTCCCAACCAGGCCGTCAAAAGCCTTTGCTTCCATGGGGAGGATATGGGACTGGACCGGTTAGATTTGTGAGCGAAGGGGCAGCTCAGTTGGGGTTGGACTCGGAAGAAGAAGGTTTCAGGCGCAGTGTTAGAGGGCATCAGCTGGAGATTCCCTGTACTCATGGAGTTGCTCTGTCCACTCCAGGACGTCCCCTGCCTCCTGCCCTATGTAGCTGGGATCGACTCCAGCCAGTCTGCAACCCTTGTGTGTGGATAGGCAGTAAAAAAAAACAGAATGAAAGAATGCCTTGTGTTTCAACTCCAACATCACATGACCTGGAGATTCCTCTGTCTTTTTCTCTTTTAATACATAGCTGCTGAAAGAAAGCCATAACATTATGACCTGGCTGTGTTCCTTTGGATTCTTGCAGTCCTAAAATGATGTTCTAAAACTGACGGCACTGATAGACGGCAATGTAAAGTCAATGGGGGTGTGTTCTTAAACCCACTCATGAGCTCCATTAATGAGGTCAGAATTGTCCAGCCTTCACTTTCTTGGGCAACTTGGACAAACCCCGCCTTCGCCGCAGCTCTCTGACCTACATTATATGAAACGTGGCCATGGTATCGCGGCTGTTCGCCCAACTTTTTACACGGGTTATGTGACAGCTTTCAGTCTTAAAAGGGACGCAGTTTGTCACTGAAATGTTTTAAAATCTGACAAAAGTAATTGTGTTCTTTGATTATATATCATTTCATTTTACATACATTTTATTTGAAGATTCCCAACATAAATCAGCCAAATGGTGAGCATCTTGCCAACAGAAATATGGGGTATATATTCTTTAATATCTTTTCAATATCTTTTGAATATCTATTGAGTTTTCTCTGAAATTTCATAGCTTAAATAAATTCTCTTCAAAACTAACCAAATCAAAACAAAGTTATGTCTGTAAATATGAGTGGTATGGTATAGAGGGGTTAGGGGTTATATATATATATATATATATATATATATATATATATATATATATATATATATATATATATATATATATATATAATTTTGTTATGGCATTGCATTATCAAACTATGTTCTTCGATTATATATAGTTTCATTTTACATACATTTTATTTGACGATTTCCAACATAAACCAGCCAAATGGTCAGCATCTTGCCAACAGAACTATGGGTTTCATGCGTTTTTAACTGTGGGTTTAAAAACGCATGAATATATTCTTTAATATCTTTTCAATATCTTTTCAGTATCTATTGATTTTTCTCTGAAATCATGGGGGCTGCATGAGTACAGGCACAGGGATTAATCTTGCCCAAATCTGAGGTACTACAATGAAATACTTAATATACACAAGTCAGAAGTTGAAAACCCTTTAAATAACAAATTATTCTGTCCATTTACTTTTCTTGAGGCAATTGTTTTTGGCAGAAACCAATGAGCATTTTTATTTACATTTTTATTTCAGGTTTTCTTATACATTTTTTTTACTATGAAAACCAAATACTACTGAGCACATGATTGGTGCCACGACTAAGCACTACGCAGTTGGTTGTGTGTCTGTAGAAGCCTGACAAAGGGTGGGCTGGTGAAGGTAACATACTGGAGGATTTGGAAACCATTTTTATTTTATTGTTCTTGTGTTTTAGATTTATGCCACTTCTTATCCAGAGAGCTTTGTTAAATCATATTCAACTTCTGCCTTTAAGATCCGTCGCCGTAGCAATGAGATGAGTCAGCAGAAAGGGTAATGGCCGCTCTGAAGAATAAAGTGTGAGATGAATCAGCGGGATGAAGGTTGTTTGTTCGTGCGACTGGACGGCCGATAAGTTGTATTGACACATGTTGTCAAAACACAGGGACGGACAGGGGCTGATCCCTGAGGAGGGATGACACCGTCTTGGGGTTGGAGAAACTGGGTTGGATGAGAGGAGGGAAAGACAGATGAAGGGGTGGAGGGACTGATCAGAGGGGTGCCAGACACAAAGAGGCCAGGCCATGGCTGGTGGCACGCGATGGGCAGATTAACCAGCGTTTCCTCCCCTAACTGTAGCATTAGGACACCTGACTGAGTCCCGCCAATGGCAGCCAGCCAAGGATTTGTCTTGGAGGGGGAATGTTGGGAAGGGGGGGGGGCAAGCTGGGGCTCGCCTTTCAACACTCGGTCTCCTAACAACACAAAGAGAGGTGGGGTGCCGCGGTGTTCCGGGGAGGGCTGGATAAGGGGTGAAGGGCTAGTGGCTTGGAGTAAAGGGGGGGGGCTACAAACCGTACCCCTCACCATCTGCTGCCCAGGCTAAGTGAGGACAGGGGCAGGACCAGAGTGCGGCCCCAAGGCCGAGCACGTGCACTAAAATCACACACGTATCTGCGCGCACGCACCTGTTAGTGTGTCAGTGGGTGGGTGGGTGAGTGGAAACGGCAGATGGACAGGGCATACTCCGGGCACCAAGTGACTCATACCACATTAAGGAGTGGCCCCTCCCCCGTGTCGCCAGCAAACTAATCCACGGTGCCAGCCAATTCTCTACATTTTGTTCAGTCTGATTAAGACACTGGAGACGTTACAGCCGAGGTGAGAGGCCACGGCTGTGAACCTGTTTACAGAGCTCCACTCCCAAAAGCGATGTGGCCCGGTGCCACCTCGCCACTCACCAGCACCACCGTGATAACCCACCCCCCGCGGTGCCCGTGTGTTTATTTACTCTATATTAGCAAGCTGTCTGTTTAGTGCGCTTTAAAAAGGGGGTCAGAGGAGCAGACAGTTCAGACTCGCTGTAATCTGAAAATGCCTGTAATCCTCCATTCAGAGCCCTTCTGGAGAGCGAGGTACAGTGTGGAGGTGTAGCCGCCGTTTAGCGGCCATGTGTCTGCTCGGCCTTGACACGCAAGCAGAGCTTTCCAGCTGCCAGGACACACACTGGGAGATGAGACGCAGGGAAGCTGCCTCGATCACTCACTGGAATAATTGCCATTTTTCGCCTGCTACAATGCAGGCCGAGTGCAGGTCACTGAACTTATTCAGACATAAGTGTCCGAACAAGTGGCGAGTATGGGAGCCATTAAAAAAGTAAAATCCCTCAGTTGGCCGATTAAAAAACACAAGAGTGCACCGGGAGACGGAACAATGAAGTTCAAGTTTGAGAGGTGGCGATTGTTGTCCGGAGATTGACTGAGACAGCTTCGTCGTGAGAGCATGAGAATCTTTTCAGGAGTAACCGAAAACCCGGGAAAACCCTCAGTCCTGTCAAACCGTCTGACGCCTTGACGTCAGCATTTGAATCGTACATTTAAGGAGAGTCTTAAAAGTTACCTGCATTCAAAACACATTTTCCTAAAGTTCCTCACGCTACCACTAATAACATTTCCAAGACGTGCGTGAAAACGTGCTGCTGACTCATCCAGATGTGAGTGACATCTGCAGTGCTGCTCTTTGTTTGAAATGCTAAGCTGCCGCGTCAAACCCAAGTTTATCTGTCTTGACTCAGTTGACAAATCCGTTCTGTTCCCTTTCATTCCTCCTCTTGGGAATGAGGGGAAAACAAGTGGGAGTTTCAAATGAGGTCATTGTTGAGAGTTTCTCCTGGTAGAAAAGTGTTTAAAGATATGGAATTGAACCAAAGTTTCAGCTTCTCTGTCGCCTGCAGAGGAGAGCGGTTATTGCTGAGCGGCACACTGGCTCCAGAACTTGAACTTGGGATCGACAGGAATTCAAGTCGCGGCCCCAAGTCTCGTGGAGTGGTGAAATGAAAAAGGCTTTAACGTATCATCGACAGATATTTATAAATATTTCTGACATTCTCAAGTCAGAAATTGCAAATGCAGAGCAGGAACCTTTAAAAAAAAACAATCTTTATACTAAATTATTTTTAATCACAACATTCAACTTTTGCTTTGGAAACCTCTACCATGTATGTCCATAGTTAATATGTATTCATTTATATATACATTAGAATTGTCTTCATTATTATGTCTTATTCAGTAGTGTGATATTGCTTCAACTGATGTGCATTTCTATTATATTGTGTTTGCCATGCACATTACACTGTACTATCCTTAATATTCTGCAACTTACCCCAATATTTTTGATCATAACTCCGTGAATTCAGCTACAGTGGTGAGATATTGAATGGAAAGTTGTTTGACTAGACCTCCAACTGGTTTTCTCTCAACAACAGGTGCTCAACCGAAGGCCACCTATTAGAGTTACTCTACAGGGTGTGCGAGAACTTCACATGAAATATGCACAGTCAGCTGAAATTCATAATGCAGTGCAGTTTTAAAGGGCTCCAAAAATGTTGTGACCCACAAAGAACACTCAGTTTGAAGCTTTGATAATCAACAGCCAGAACGTCAACAATGATTCATGAATTTATTATGTAAAAATATTGAAAAAATAAAGAGGGAATGAGAGAGAGTTGAATGTGATGCATAAATGCAATAAGAATTATTGCATTCATCAGTTAGAAACATGAAATGCCGACACAAAATTTAAAAAACAGGGAAGTTACTAGGGCTGGTGGGCGGTCATGACAATATTAAATATTTTTAAAATATATTAAATATATTTTCTTCCCAGAACACATTTTTTTCCACATTATGATGAACATTATGATTTCTGGTTAACAGATGAGAAGCCGATGTCTTGCACGTCTCCTGTTCAACAGAGCAGCCGATCAAGTTAAATATGGCGTCTCTCTCCTGCCGCATCTGCGTATTGGTCTGTGGTTGTGGCCCCAAAATATTACTTTCAGAACCTGTTCTGGCACCTTGTTATTGCACATAAAGTGATTTGTATATTTATAAAGGGGGCAAAATACTCTTTATAAATACACAAATGCAACCACCATCAACACTTTGACCAAATGTCTGTGGCAAACCGTTATGTATTTGTATTATTATTTTAAAATTAAGAAGCCGCATTTCATAAATATAAACCAAATTGGCTCCCAAATACATATCGTCCCTGAGTAATTATCCTTGTATTTGATGCATTTTTTTTTTATTGACTGAATCTCATGTGGCAGATTAAAAGCATTATTTGCAACATAAAATGAAATAATTACTTTTGTAGTTTCCATTCTGGCCACATGGAATTCAGCAAAAGGGCTGCGAGTGGCCCTCAGACCACACTTTGGACACATTTATTTTTCACTCTCAAGGATGAATTACAGATTTATCAGTGCTAAATACAAAAATAAAATACAAACACACAGTTCATTAAAATGATGAAATGATATGGTTTACTCAGCCACAGTGAGGACAAATGACAAGCAAGACGGAGCCAAGGGGGTCTGGAGCCAATCCAAGCTTCATTGAGTAAATGACGGAGGCGGCATCTTGACAAGGTCGCACAAACACAGAGACAATGACCCAGAGTGGTGCTCCACAAATGACTCACTTGGTCACAATATTATCACCTTCAGGTGTGTGTGTGTGTCATGTGACACTCCAATAAAGGTCGCGACCTCTCCTGTCGGTGCAGGTAGCTGTTATTTCCACCATGTTCTGCCTGGGTTCTGTGCTCGTATGTTTCTGGGTCCTCACTGCGGCCGCTGCTCCGGGTGGCTCTGGTTTTCCTTATGACGTTGAAATCGACAGCAAAATATTGTCGAGGGCTCGGTTTGCCGTGCGGGAGTTCAACAAAGTCAACAAGGATCCATTTTACTTCACCCTGCTGGAGGTCCAGTCGGCGAAAGCTCAGGTACGGAGGGCTCCCTGCTCAGATTCTGGAGCTTCTGGTAAATGATTTGTCTCAGGTGGTTGCTGGGATCAACTACATCCTGGAGGTGAAGCTGGTGCGCACTTCCTGTCTGAAGGGCAACACCACTGGTGAATCCTGTGTCCTCAAGCTAGGCATGAATGAAAACTTGATGTTTGAGGTGCGATTTCCTTCACAACTCTGGTGTTTTACGAATGAACTGTCTGATGGATGAACTCTCTCTTCAGGAGTTCCAGTGTCACTTTGTGGTTTTGGAGGTCGTCTGGGAAGATTCTCGAAATCTGACTGAAATGAACTGTAATCCGCTTCCACCCTGATCTTTATAAAGCAGTTTCCACTAAATTTGTCAGTTTTTATTTCACCTGCGGGGCTGAATGGTTGTGCTTCCCAAGGTTTAAGCACAAGCGTCCTCTTGAGGCAGGCATGTCTACGGTCTGGCCCGGGGGCCAGTGGCAGCCCTTGATCAGCTTTCATGCGGCCCCAAGCTACCGTCACTCTGAGAATCTAAAGTGGGGAAACATTCACAAGCATAGATTCTTACTCTGCTTTCGGACAGTGGGAGGTAAGTGGAGCGCCTGGAGAACATCCGCACAAGCATGGAAACAGACTCCACACAGATACTGCTGGATACTGAGGTGGTTTTGTGTTCTGAACTTCTGAGGAAGAGATTATGTTCATATTTTTATATTCTGACCAAGAAATGGTTGCAATTTAATTTTCAATGCATATCTGATGCTTAAAAAGTCCTACACCGCTTGGGTCACTTGGGTTGGCGGAGCTGCAGCGATTGTGTCCTGGTCTGCAGCCAACATGTCAGAGAAGGCATGTCCGATCTTACTGGTGAAAAGAAGGTGGTGTAGAGAAAGTGTAGATTCATTTTTCTTTTGTGCAGTGCACAGGGGTCGAGTCTGAAAACTTAGCTGGTCACGCACACCGCCATACAGACTTCGATCAGCTGGACACTCTTTTGATGGCACATGCATTCTGCAGTTTAGTCTGAGTGAGACTGGAAACTATTATCTCAAGAGCTGGTTTGACTGTTTTGAATAATCATTTTATTAGTTATTTATTGACTGTTTGTGCTGAAGGAGGCCAGCGGCAAAGTTCACACAATATTCTGAGGCAGTCATTTACTGACCAGCTCATGTTGACTAAGTATCCCATAAATCTAAATATACCGTCATTTATTTCCATACGATACATCAATTATATTGAACTATTTTATCATCTGATCTATTTGACCTGAATACTATGGTAGCATCGTCTTCAGTTGAATTGTCACTTCCAGTAGGTATACATTTAGCTGTGTATAATTTAGACTCCCAAATATTGCCGCTTTAATTCCTGACTAAAATCTCAATTTAAATATGGTTTGTCTCAGGCCTTGGAACAAGACTGTTTTGAGGTCTCTGGTCAGATTATAGATTTTTAGTATGAGCTAATACACGTTTAAAAAAAAAAAAAGGAGAACTTAAATTAATATACACACAAATAAAGAGATTGTTTTAGGAGATGTATGGTTGAGAGGTTAAATAAGAAAAAGCAGAATTTTATGTTTATTTGGAAGTTGCAATAAAAAACAAGAAAAAAAACAGTATATTTTCTTTTTACTTTTGGTAGCATATTTGTTGTAATTATTGACTGAGTTCAGTCTAATAATCTCATATCAGATTGTTTCATTTTTTTATTGATCCCTATTGTGAACGGGTTTTTCAGTTACGACCTCATTTCAGCTCCATTGTGTATATGTCTCATATTGACATCGGTGATTAAATTTATCATGTTTACAAATCTCATTTTAAAAAAGACTGAGTGAAACATCAAGAACTCACTTTGTGCATATTGATCTAAAAAAAATAATGTAAAAAAAAAAAAAAACATTTGTAAACCACGCTGTTACAAAAATGATACCAATATGTTTTATTCACAAGTGTGACTAATGTTGAATATAAAAGCATTGAATATTATAGGCAGGGCACCAGAAGTCCCCAACACTAACTCAAAACTTGAAAATGATTTGAACCTCACTTCAATAACTTTTGTGGCAGATTACGAAGAACACTCACATTTCACGCTCGAAAACTATCAGGCAGTGAAAACTATTAACTTGGTGTTGACCCTTGTTAGAAATAAAAGCCTTAAAAATCTTAAAAACCAGATGGTTCCCTCAAGCCAGAAAACATTTCACCACAGTAACAGCTCTTTTTTGATATTCATTATTTTACTTCTTGTTTGAGTGACGCATTTCTATTATTGAAATATGTAAGATTTCATATATATATATATATATATATATATATATATATATACACACACACCTTTTTTTTCGGCAAAAAACATTTTAGAAAGTTAATGTATATTTTTGAGGCTCGATTACATCCATTGCTTTTATTGACTTTTAAATGAACGTTAAAACACTTAAAAGCCCTCCGGGGAATAACGTACTACTTCTTTAATTTAATTAATTTTTACCATCAATTCCTTTCTAACACAAGTGCTTCCCACTGCCTACAAGGTGAGCCATTTTTTACGCAACGATAAGTTAAAAAAATAATTTCCCTATACCTGTAGATATGCCGACCTATTTAATAATAAAAAAATAGATATTTTTGCATATTTACGTTTCATTTTTAGGCATCATGGACATGAACAGAACATGGAAAACAATTCTTATTTATTGGAGCAAATGTCTCACAATAAAAGCTCACACACATCCAACGGACTCTTGAAAAATAAAATAAAACAAAGAATTCACCCGGAAAGACAGGAATGTAGTGCCGTTTCCCTCCTCGTGGCCGGAACAACTGAAACCCGGGTGTTGGAAAATAAAATGAAAGCTTATAATGCAGATTTCAGTTGGTCAAGCGACTTGCCAAAATCTCCATGACGATTGGGGACCAACACTTTGGCACAAACTTTCATGATCAATCAGTGATGAATTGTGCTGATAAGAGCAAACATTTGCAAAAACATTTAGAAAATGATTTACCATTTTACAAACGCTCATGATAAATACAGAGCTTGTGGATTTATTCAAGCGCAGTCAACACATATCTCCTCCATTTCCACGTAACAGCAGCAACATAATCTCAAACAAACGTCTCAAAAACGACGCGTCTTGACCTTGAATTTAACCTGATAGCTTGTCAGCGCTGCCATTGTTGACTCTAGCGACGCCTGAGGTTGAGCGGAGGCAGCTTATATTCCCTTAAATTAAAAAAAAAATGTTTTGAAGTAAACACATGGCGAATCCTCAAGTGTTCCACAAACTCATTCTAAACCAGCTAAATCCTGATGGGGCACAGTAGTGTTGCCGAAATGAAAAATCCACTCATGGAAATGGAAAGATCGTTGATTTAAAATACTCATGCGAGTACAATCCGATTTGTTTGGCAAGTGTCTCTTCATTCTACGGACAGCTTTCAGACTCCCTTTTTTTTAATTATATAACTAAGAAGGGAAAGACATTTCAAATTAGCAGCAGTGTGGTGGCCATCGTGTTGGCAGGAGGAGGCAGAGGGAAGCCCTGGTGGGTGTGATACTTCTCCCGCCAATTCCAGTCCATCAGAACTTCTCTGCTCTGGCCCTACAAGGACGTGTCCCCGGGGGAGAAGAGCGCCTCCAGGCCCAAAGGCTCAGTCCCCAGTAAATCCTTCTCTGGCTTCGGCTTCTTAAAGAGCGACGGAAGATTCCGGATATGAACCTCCTTCCTGAACTGTTGGCAGAGAGCTTTCTGTTGGCAGGGGAAAAAAAGACATTCAAACAAAATCCACGGCAGATCCAGCAGAAAGAATTTCATTAAACTCTTCAGCACTTCTTTTTTTTTCCACCGACCAGTTCGGAGTGGAGGGAGGTGTACTGTGAGGAAACACTGCCCTCTAGTGTCTGAAAGCCTTACCCCGACTGTTCCTGCGATGAGCTTCTTGAACTGGTCCCGCCTCTTTTTCTCTCCCAGCTTTGGTACATTTGGATCGATTAACTTCTTATCGTAACTGTCCAGAGCGTCCAGGTTGATGTTGGGGATCTGGGTCATCACCGCTCTCAGCTCCACGTACCGAGGCCGCTGGACAAAGAAACACGCACTGAGAGGCTGGACAACATTTCGTTTCATTCTAAAACAAGGAACAAAAACATTTCAGAAACAAACAAAGCTCAGAGACACAAATGACTTTTCAGTGGTTGGACCATTAGAGGGTGCTGTTTCTTCAACTGCCTGTGTCGTGGCCTCACCAGACTCTCGTAGATCAGCATGGCCAGATGACAGAGGGTGGCGTTACAGGCCTCGTGTTGCCCGTGAACCTGAAGAGCTCTGAGGACGCAAGTGTAGAACCACGTGACGGCCTCAGCAAGAAGGTTCCCGGTCACAACCTGAAACGGGAGATGAATAAAAACAGAGACAAGGGGTCACCTATTTACGATAACAATATCTCACTCTACGCTACATCTTTACAGTCGATTTATTTTTTTAAAGATCCTGAATCAGGGAGCTTTGGGTCTCCTACCTGTCGCAGGAGGGTCCAGCAGACTGTGGAAGCCGTGCGTTGACAGTTGGAGGTGTCCTTCCACGACAGCGAGGTGTATGACAGAGTCAGCAGGTTCATGTAGCTGTTCTGCTCGATGAAAAGAACATTAATCTGCCGTCAAGACAAGTGATCCGCTCATAAATCTCACCTCCTCTTTCATCATGCATTTCCCCAGCTCTGTCAGCTCCTCGGTAGGCGGGGCTGCGGGGGCCGACTGAGTCGACATCATCATCATCTCGTCCTCTGCAGGAGCAGAAGTGACCTGGGGTGAGTATAATCCAGGGCACAGCCATGATATGTCTACTCACCATCGTTGTCCTCTTTATTTGCAGCTGGTTCGGCCACTTTTTTCGAAATGCAGCTCACAACTGGAGGAAGGAAGCGAAACAATTGTGATCCGGACAGTTTGTCATCAAGTCCCACCAAAAAGTTTATGTTGCAAGACATTTCCATGAGCCGCTAAACCATGCATGTTGCCTACATACTTTTAAATGATTGATACATGTTATTATCTCTCTGTAGTGTAGTGTGTAGTGATAACATTGGACCGCAGATGGCGCTCATGCCAAACACACGCTATCACAGCGGTCGGTCGAACTGTACCAAGACGTCGTTACAACCGTCAGGTTTAGGATTTAAAATGTAAAATTAAAAACGTCTTTAAATACTTATATATGTTCATAATCTATAATCATTATCAATCCACTCATTGTCAAGATTTAAAGTTTGAATATTCTATTCACCTTTCAGCTAGCAAACTATCATTTTACATTAAAACGTTTTTGGGTGGTTTTATATCGCTGCTACTGAAAAGCATACGTCTTGAATAAATTGAGATGAAATCACCAATTTTCAATGATTAAAGATTGTATGAAATATTTTTGGAAAAAGAAATAATACACAATAATTCACTCCCTACTAATGACAGAAAAAGCAAACGTTACAAGCTTAAAGAAACTCACTGAGGAGATCCAACACTTCTCTGGTGAGTAGCCGGACCAGATGCTCCTCCAACATCTCCTGCGTCACCTGACTTTCCTGGCAAAGTACCGCCTCCTCCTCATCTTCGCCCCTGAAAGTGAAACACAACTTTCATTTCCAGACGTCCAAGAAACCATTGAGGTGGTGAGAGCTTTCACAACGTACGTGATCGAAGTCCTCTGGTTGATGACTTGCCACTTGGCGTTGAGACTCTGCAGAGATTCAAACAAAACCTCACGTTCAGAAATTTCACGCTGTGAAGCACAAGACTGAATCAAACAGAGACCTGCAGCATGTAGATAAAGAGTGGACTGAGCAGTGGACAGAGAAGACTTTCGTAGTATTCCTGAGGACACGACAGCACCACCTGCCTGAGGAACAACCGTGCTGCTGTTCAGGAAACATACTGACTCAAAGACAGGTTCATGAGGGCATCATGATAAAACTACATGGTTAATACAGAGTGTTAAACTCCAGACAGGACACAAATCCAGAGGCAGCAGTACAGACTCAAAGGATATGAATGATAGAGCGCAGTCTGTAATCAGGCAGGTGATCCAGGGAAAAGAAGGCAGAGCCAGCGATGTTCTCAGCCAAACGCTCCACGGTGTAGAATTGGGTCTGCAGGGAAAGACCTGCGTTACCCAGGATTTGGAAGCTACGTTGTGTGAAGAGAGAAAGATCATTTTAAATCATAATGAAATGGAACGTCATCAACTGCACCGACATGGCTCATACCAGTTGTCGTATAGCTGGTGGAAAAATCCCTGCATTCGCTCCAGATTTGTTCGGTACACCGGTGAGTCCGATATGTCCAGGACCGGCTGAGGCAGACCTGGACGGGGAACATGTGAATTAAAAAAATGATCATTCTGAAAGAGGAGTGACGGATTCTTCTCACCAAGCACTACATTTTTCTCCCCGTCCATCATGTCGTAGGCGTGAGCATAGGTCTCACTCAGACGGGCCCGGTTCTCCGGCATGAACAGGCTGTTCTGGGTCCTGCAGTGATGGACGATCCGGGTAAGGATAAGAGGTACAAAATCAAACGCAACACCGGTGTAGTGCTGAAGCTTCGGATTGATACTGACATGTAGTTTGCCAGACAGCAACTTGCAGTTAACACCTGAAAAACTGAGCTGAAAAATGACAAACGGAAACAAACTGAATGCCCTCTTGTGGGGGTGGAGCCTAATGAGAGCGGTGGATGGGTAAGTAAAAAAAAGATCTACCCAACACTCACCTGATCAGAGCCAGGAGGTTGGGCAGCATGATCAGAAACAGGGAGGCGCAGGGGTTCCTGTAAATGGGGTCACCTGTTGGGGTGTAACCAAACACAAAGCCTCCAGCCTTGGCCTCCTCTGCATCTGCAGGCCAGCGAGAACGTTTTACTACACCCAAGAGCGCGTACAAGCAGAAGCTCAGCTGCAAGTGGTGAAAGAACAGAGCGGAGATTTCATCATCAATGGTGCTCAGTTGGACTGGAAGTGACAAGTAAGACACTAACCCGTGACCTATTGGGGCCCGCGACGTCAGCCTCTTTGCTCTGGTCGTTGATCAGCTGGTCAGCTCCGACAAATGTGAGGAAAATGACAGGATCCCAAAGCACCCTGCACGCACCACCCAACGTCACCTCCTGCCGCTTAAACAAAGGTCTCAAACGCACCTCTTCATCTCCTCCGACGTCCACTCTGTCACCACGAAGGCCATCAGCTCGTCCAAAAAAGCCTGCTGCTTGTCAAAGTTTTTGAACTCGTTGCTGATGAGCACCAGAGCTTCCATCAGGGAACTTTTCTCCATGTGAGTCAGGTTGGAGTTGCTGGAGAAAAGCTTCTTCACGTGAGAGTAGAACATGTCGAAAGACGGCTGCAGGCGAAGAGGAAGAAACAAGCATGGAAAAGGTTGAACTGCTGAACAGCTACCGTCATTCGTGACAGAACATATTTACCAGAATGAATTGTGGGTAATCCCTGCAAATTCTGATGATGGAGGAGCATCCGTGCCTCCTCACGTTGTTCACCCCTCGTGTCCGAGGAGCCTGCAGTCACAAACATGCTTCAGTTTTTAGGTTTAAAAAAAAGACTTTAAAAAAGGCGTCTCACCTTGTTTTCCTGATGAAGCTCAAATGTGATGGCGTTGAACAGCTACAGAAACCAAAGCATGGTGAGACACTCAAAGGCAGGATGAAACGCTTCACAGAACTAGAACATACTTTGGAGAGGACCTGAGGCAGGACGTTGGGTCTGTGAGTGACGAATGGAAACAGTGAGGACACGTTGGTGAGGACGCAGGACAAGATGAGTGGGTCGCTGGTCTCATAGTTCAGCACAGCCTCCAGTAGCTTCATGCTCTCTTCAATGGGAAGCTTCTGCAGCGCGACAAAAACCTTCAGTGAAACACCATGCTCAATAGCTGCTGTACGGTTTGCCGTCCTTACGTCATCCTCAAGAGTTTTGCTGATCTGCGAAGCCATGCATTCCATGAAGACCGTCATCGCGTCCCACTGGATCACGGATGGAGACAGCAGCGTGCACAGGACTCCAGCTGTCCACACCATTGAAGGGAGAATTTAGCGGCTTTATTTACATATAAAGTAAAAAAAAATATCAGGGCATCCTACGTGAGTCTCCGGTGTTGATCGGGCTCCTTATCTGGTACTCCAACCATTCTGCTGTGATCTGGAAGGCTTGCAGAGGAACAATTCTGGTGGCGACCCTCACCAGCTCCCCCTGCATGGCACGGAAAGCTGGGGGACATCGAAAACACAGTTTTAAACACCACTAAAGCGCCTTTCATTTATGCGACACATACAGGTAAAAAAGGAATGGAAGTCTTCGTCGCTGTCGAAGTCCAGGCGAGAATACAGGCAGCTCGGGCTGTCGTTCTTGGTAGGAAACCCAGTCTGATGAGCAGACAGGCGGTTATCAACAAGTGTCATCGACCAAGTTTGACTTCCAAACACACAAACATGATCAAATGCTCCACCTTGATGAGGTTGGTCATGGATGTTCTGAGGTATTTCACGGCCATCTCCAGCACACCAGCGTCCTTGGAAAGGGTTTCATGTCTGAACAGGGATCCCCAAATCGGCAGCGTGGTCGACTTTAAAAACTGCAGAGAAATGCGATGGATAAAGAAGAAATTTTGTCCATTTAAAATCCTCCTTCTCAGCTGTAGCAGTCAGAAAGAACTGTGGTGAAGATCGGTAACTTTACTGATGAACAAACTACAAAGTACTAAACAAAACATTCATTGCTATACGTCTGATGAAAAAGTATTCAACAAACCAGAGCACATAAAAGGGACATTAACAACAAGACAGAATTTCATCTCACCAGACTGGAATGTGTGGTGAAAGCTAACAAGGCTTCCATGTATTTGCCGAGATTTGCGGGAACATCCACATTTACTTCTGATCCCTGCGGAGACACCGTGAGCCATGAATGGTCTGATAAGACCTCAAGAATTGAAATAATAATGAATTTCGCACACTTACCACAAGTGAACAGAGCTGGCTGCCTATAGCACATAGAACCTGACAAAGCCGTTTCAGAAAGACGTAGCCGCGCTCCACCACCTCCACCGATCTGGAAATAAAAGCTGGTTAATAAAAGAAAGATTTGACTGCAGATTTTTTATATTCAAGTGCTATATTGCTCGTCCCAAATACAGATCACGTCACTCACTGTAAATCTGAAGGCCGTGCACGTATTGCAAGTCCGTCTGCCGACCTGTAGGAAGATGTCAGTCAGCGACAACAGAATATGCAGGTTAGAAGGAAGACTTGTACTCACTGGGCAGCAGACAGGATGTAGTGAATGGCCACATCATTGAAGAGAAGCATGAAGGGCTTCCTCTCCTCCAGTTTGCCCTGTGAAAAAAAGCAAAAAAATACAGATTAATGCCCCAATAATTTCAAGTTTTTAAATGCTGATCTGCACCCATCATGTTTACTCAAGAGTGTTTTCATGTGACCCATGAGGAGGACATATTGCCTTCATCAATAACACTGGGAAAAACTTTGAATTCCAGAAGAGTCGAGCATGTTGTCAAGCGCTTAGTCTTCGTCCCACCAACCTTCCGACTGATGGCAATGAGCAGACACTCGGCTGCTTCCAGCTGCAGCTCAGGCTCACTCAGCAACAGACACAGCATCTCCAGCAGATGACAGTTTCTTGAGGTGATGTAGACGAGAGACACCCAGTCTACATAACCAGCGAGCGTGTTCAGCGTGGCTACAGCGACGCGACAGTGAGCTCTGGCCTGTGCGGAGACAGATGTACTGAAACTGAAAATCTAGTTTTGTTATTGTAATTAATCAGTACGTCAAAGCACCCTACCTTCAGTTCATGTTCTGGTGACACTTTCTGCATAAGAATTAGAAAGTATTAGAAAGTACATTAGACTCAGCGGTCATACAGAGATAGTCTTTACTCACCAGCTTGCGGTATTCCTCAATATTCAATTGCAGAATTGCCATCAAGAAGCTGAAGATGCTGTCCATGTTCTTTGTCAGCGTCTGCTGGATGTCTCGGCGACGTTGGCTCTGCAGTGTCTGGAAGGTGATGACATCCTCTGCCAACCTGAGCAGGATCAACATCACTAGTTCCGTCTGTGCCTCCTGCAAAGGTATTTAAATTAAGGCCTTCGACTATTTCACTTTGAGTCCATGTGAGGGAAAATTTGAGCAAACACAAAATAAAAATATACAAATTAAACCACAACATGAGACTTAAAGCTATACTCAAAGTTAATATCATTTTTTAGAAACTAATAAAGGGCCTCATGCTGATGTATCTCACTCACCCCTTCGCTGGTGAGCGTCTCCATCTCCGTCAGCATATTTGGCCAGTTCTGAGGCCACTCTCTCTTTATCATTTCCACTATGATTCTGGAGAGGACGTCTTTTATGTGGCTCTCCTCCTCCAGGATTGAACGAGTTCCCTGGTGAAAGTCGGGGTTGCCATTGAGCGAAATCACAAGAAGAGATGGAGTTTTTGATGAGGAGACTTACTTTTGACAAAAGCTGCATGGCACTCTCCTTCACCTGCACCTTTTCTTGCAGTTGCATATTGTTCCACCGGAACCTGCAAAAGAATTGATGAGAATGATTTTAACAAACAGCTTTTCACGCCACTCTTTCTGACTTATTCTACTCACTTGATTACATGCTCCAAAATCTGCAGTCCGAAGTGTCTCACCACAGCTGGCTGAGCCGTGTCGGCCAGTCGTAAACTGCATGGTACGCAGAGTGAGCTTGTCTCTTTGAATTCTTCACAAAACTGTAAATGCAATTTAGAGTATTGTTTTAAATGGAGATGTAAAGTGTTTGGAAAACATTAAAATGGGCTTTGATCTTACATGCTTTTAGCAAGGGAGTATAGTGATAAATACGTTATATAGCACTTTTTGAATGTTGTTCAAAGTGCTAATATGCTTATATAAAAAAAAATATGTTAGAACTGGTGCCAACAAATACAGCAATTTGTCGTCTATTTGATAATATAAATATAACAAACAATTGCTTCCTATTGACATAAACAAGTAACAAGAACATCGTGAATAACTACATTATGCTATGGCTAGTGATGACACAAATATTAGAGTACGGCTTAACCGCTTAAATTGACCTTCTCAACAAGCAAAAGTGAATTGTGATGTGGAGCATAGTTTGTTTTCTTCGACTCAGTCAGTGCCTGCCCAGATGTTCAGCTTGGAATGAATGAGCGTTGACTAGCCGGCTAACAGTCGGTTCATAGTCAAAAGAAAAGTAAACATATAAAAATGAAATATTTCGAAACATCTGCGAGGGGAACGAAACAGTTGTCTTTATTCAGCGTGACCTGCACTCGGTCGCAAATATGCCCCGGCTCGGGAGCATGTGAAACGCAGCGCTAGCTAGCCCCTAACGGTGCTACCTTCAGGGCCTCCAGCCGGTAAACTTGACTCGTCTCGGGGTTCATCATCATCGTCACTGCTTTGACGAGCTGCTCGCAAGCGGCAGCCACCGGGTCCGTCATGACTCCGGGAATAGTGGCTCACACCTCGGAGGAGAAGCTGAGGAGCTCCTTATGCAAAACAGCAGCAGCTTGCTGCGATCACAGGAGGACCGACCCAACGTGCCCAAGAAGTACAGCGTGTTTGAACCTTACGCTCACCGTCCGACGGGGATGATGGGAAGTGTAGTCTCGTAAACGATCGTCTATTACTAAACAGAGGAGTCACTTTGTTGGGAGCAGTGTGAAGGGGTATGTATGTCCGACAGTAGCTCAACAGGGAGTGTACATTAAATATACACAATCTTCGTGTCGGTTGTTATCCGTCCATAATCCAGGTCACCGGGAAATGGCTATTTAAACGAGGTAAATGGACGTGGAATCTTTCATGTTTGTATCAAGAGATCAGCTCATCTTTGACCATGGTTCTCCGTTTTCTCTTTGAGAACAGAAATAAGGTGTGGGGCTCAGTCATCCTGGAGTTGAACCGCTGCTTTAGAGGTGGTGGTGGCTCTGGAAACATGTTCGGCTCTCCACAGTGGGTGTTCTGGGCCTATCAAAGTGAGAGGGAGTGCTGGGGCGACCTAGCCTAAAAAGGATGAAAGAGGCGCTCATCAACTTGAAATAGGAAAATATATAATACACTTCAAAAGGGTCCAGCACTGAATCAAACAAACAAATGTGGGGAACTTTCCTCACTAATGAAAGAAAAACGCATTTGACAATTATGATTATTACGGAAGAGGATTAGGGCCAGTGAAGAAAAAAAAATTGGCAGAATTCTGTCCTTTTTTTTTCTTCAGATTTCTCACTTTCAAGTCAGAATTCTGACTTTAATTTCAGAATTGCCACTTTAAAGTGACTTCAATTTTCATTTTAATCTCACTTTAATCTTTAATCTCAGAAGTCAGAATTCTGAGAAAAAAGTCAGAATTCTCACTTTAAAGTCAGAATTCTGCCAATTATTATTATTTTCTTCACTGGCCCTAATCCTCCTCCGTAGATTATAAATTATTATTAAGATGTGTGTTTAAGTGGAGACCAAGTGGTTTAATTTCTCTGCGTTGTCTTTTTTGTATGTTTTGTGTATTGTTTCTTGCTTTATTTCTTTTTACAGCGGTGAATATATGTTGACGGACTTCTTTTCTTGATGGACACTTTCTTCATCCTTAATTTGTTTTACTCATTGTATCTTGTCATCGCTTGCCACTGTTTTGATTGATAAACGTGTAAAATCAATACACAAACTTGTGTGGGTAGAATGATCACAGCCTGCTGCCACGATTAAGAGGCACAGTATGAGGCCCACTAGAATGGCTGCTATGCAGGATGAAAACACCCATTCCAAAGACTTAAACCATAGTGTTCAAGTATCCCCGTCCATTTGTTCTATTCATATCATATTCATTAGACATTTAGGTTTGTTTGGAATTATAATGTAATAATTCACAATTATATTTCTGCATGAGTGTCGCAAAAACAACAAGCATGCAATTTTGCAAATATATTTTGTACTGTTATGCAATATGTATGTCCTACTGTAAATGACAGTAAACAAAACAGAACAACAAATATTTAGTTGTAAGTACAAACATATGTAAGTATATATGCACGCATACTTTGAAAGAAAACAATGAACTCATACGCATTATGTAACAGAATGAGTTCGGTTTTGACATGTGTGTTACCCTCCGAAGAGATGGATGCGTTTCTGGGGTAAGGGGTGTCTGGACCTCTTTGACCCTGCCTCTGGAAAAAGGACGCTAATTCGTAGATGGACCGTTGGTGGTTTGTTTCTGCGCAGAGTGGTATCTCCTTGTTTGTCCTATCTTTATAATTTGAGCTGAAGTAGTGTCGATATTCATTTCATAGACAAACGTCCTCTTACGGACAGTTTTTATTAACGAGAATAGCGGCAAAAATACATGTTTAATTGTTTTGCCGAGGGCGTTCCCTTAAAAGAGGAGGAGCTTAAATTCTTTCTGAAGCGTCTCCTCCGCTGACGTCACTCACTAGGGGCCAGGCTGAGCTACAGAACAGCAGCGTCAACTCCGAGCTGCTTCGGGCTCGTTTCCACGGTCTTCTCGGGTAAGAAAAACCATTTTAAACTTATCATACCACCTAGAGTTACAGCTGAACTGTCTCCCAGGCTTCCACTGCGTATAGAACCTGAGTTCAAATGCTATTTTTTGCGGACTACTGGCTGCTTTAAAGTTCCGGACGATGCTTTTCAACTACAACTTTATTACCGAAGGCCTTGTTTTTTTTTGTTGCAACAGGTCGACGGTGCGTCACATCTGAGCGTATTTTGCTGGTTTAGCTCTGCTGTACGCTGGAAGTGATATCGTTGTTTTGTTTTGTTTTTATTCAGCAGCTCGAAACAGACGGCAGGAGAAAGTCGTCCTAGCCAGTTTGGGTCGTGGCTCAAGGATTAAAGTGATCGCTTCCGTCGAAACCGCCGCTGGGGATTCATGCTGTTGGTCATCTAAATGCGGTACGAGGCTAAAATGATGCCGGTGAGTTGATCTCTTATTTACTTTGCGTCTACACCTTACTGCTGGTTCCTTCTGTTTGGCCGTGAAGTACAGATACATTTTGTTTGTCATGGCGGCCGTATGTAGTTACTATGGCTGCTCAGGTGAAGTTTATTACCTGGGTGACGTCACGTATTTAAGTTTGAAACACGTAAATCAATATTCTGTCTGAAAGTAGTTCACTTCAATTGGCACATTTCTAAAATAAACTCTGCTCCATACGTTTTTTGTTAGCTTATATTGTGTCAACTCATGGTGATGTGTTTGAGGCATACAGATTTCAGAGCTCAAATCTTGGGAATTAAAATCAGTTTTATTTGGAGCGAGCAGATATTACAGATGTCAGACTGAAAGTAGGCAATGTTCTGAGAGATGGAAAGCAATGCATGTTTTGCTTTAAGGTAGAATAAGTGCTAAAGGAGAACGATTGATATATTTTGACACCAAACACTGAGATTTTCTTTTTAAAACTTCATCCTTCAGTGTTTGCCATCATGGTTTGCCAGAGCTAGTCAGCCTCCTCCACCATAATCTATCCTGCCCATCAACTGAGTCATGTCTGTCTTATTCACCCCATTGGTTTTCTTATCTTCTCTTTGTCTTGTCTTCTCTCTTCCTGGCATCTCTATCTTAAATATTCGTTGTCTCTCCACTTGTCCGAACCATCTGGCTTCTCATATACTCACTCTTTTCTAGTTCAGTGAAGTTCTTGTATAAGTTAGGGTATTTTCCATAGATATTACTGTTAATTGTTATCATGAATGAATGATGAAAACAATTATTTACAGGGCACATTGTTATATATTATGTGCATGAATTCCCAAATTGTTTGAGTGGACATTTGAGTAGATACATTTTAACTGCACTTTGAAGTGAAATATGCAGTTTCTGTGGAAGTCTTTAAAGATGTGGGAGTAAGATTGCATCAGGTTACAAGTTGGGATCCTTTATAACGTCTGCTGTCTAGGTGTTGAGGGTAGGTTTTGTTTGATTTGAACATGCTGTCTCACATTTTTCTTGGCTGGAGCAGAATCTGCACTTGATGTAACCCCAAGCTAGAGATTTTACCAACCCAATTAATTATGTTATGTGGTCGCCATCCCACTTCTGGGACCGTTTACATATCAGGGACCCCACTGTCACATTTATCTCGTGCTTTTGATGGGGAAAACTGCGGACTATATGGATATACACCATTATATTGGGTTTTGTGGGTAGACTCCCATTCATTCCCATTTCTGTCTGCTTTTGTCATCCCTGCTTATAGTTTTTTTTTTACCACCAGGAATGAGCATGTTTGCTTGAATCACAAAGTGATGGCAAATGACTCACATTCGACACCATTAAATTCTCTTAGTTCTGACAATTGTTGTGTTGTCAACTATGACCGGCTACATTTGCTTTGGGTTAATGTTTGGTATAATCTATTGTTGGAAACAAACTCAAATTTCTAACTATTTCACTCCATAAACCTATGAAATAGATTAAATTGTAACGAAAGACCCAAAAGATACAGATGATTAAAAATGTTCCTTGTTGTATCCATTTTAAATGAGTAAAACCATACGACCGAGGTGGTGCTGTTTGTGACCGTGTTGAACTCGGAATAAAACACTGTTAATATAATACACAACAGACGGTACTTGCCAAGTGCGACTGGCTCTTTGCTAGCCTCAGCTCTGGACCTCAGCCATGGAAACTTCCTGCTCCTCCTCATCATCATCATAATTGAATGTCCTTGGTGTGAGCTGCAGTGTCTTTCAGCACTTTTTGACCTGTGTAGGATCAGCTGTGTGATCCTGGGCTCAGCTTAGGCATAAGCCATGAAGAGCTTTTTTATGATTAAGTGTTGATATACCTGTGGGGGAAAGTGACTTCTGTGCTGGAAACAATTAAGCGGAAGAGAAATATGTTAAATGGATCACTTGTTCTGTTTATTTTTTAAAGTTACACCTGATTTTTCTTTAGTGCGTGATGGAAGATTTGTGTCATAAATTCAGGACGGCAGTATAAAGATTCATTTTTTGACTGGCAAAATGCAAGTTTGTCACTTAAGTGAAAACCTTCTATATTGTGGGATGATTTCCACGTCGACGCGGTTTCCTTGTTACATTGTTACATTGGTATGGCCAACAAAAGGAAACTGGATATTCCATTTAACATATCCTGCTGCTCTTATTCTTGAGCTAATAGTCAGTAGAAGATCAGAAGCTATCTTGTGTGCTGAAGTAAAACACTTCTCTGTTCAAACTGGCGCTTCCAGTCGCACAACTCCCTTGTGTATCACGTGGAGCGTGATATTTGTTTTTGAATCTTGCCTTACACAAGATCTTTTCCTGCTATTGGTGCGTTCTCAAGTCCAGCTCAGGTAGGTGACAATACAATTTATGCATAAATGTTTTGATAAGATTACAGCCCTCGGGTAGACCTTGGTCATTGTCGCCTTCAACCCAGTTATGTCACTGAGTGATATATTTCTGTGTGTCTTGATTGTGCTGAAGCTTCTGGTGTGCACCTGATTACAGCAAAATGGTCTGTTGTCATGTCTTATGTGAGGTATTGTTTATACACCCGTTGCCCGTGACCCTGCTGGAACAGGCCAGGGGCTTCGGGGCTATTGAGAATGCAGTGTCGTAATTGTTGGCCGGGATAGTAAATAAGGGGTCAGTGTTGTGAACACAATGAGCTGCCGGCACTCTTTAGCAGCATGTTGTGGAGGGCACATTGTATTTGTGGGTGTTACAGCAGCAGCTGATAAGGCTTGTCCACTCTTTACTGCCTGATGACTCAACGCTTTGCTATCTCATTCTAAAACATGGTTTTAATGGCCTTTGCGATGGCACTGTGTTTTGCCATCCATGCTGTGTATATAAATGCATCTTACAGTGACATCACGTACAGGTTTGCAATTCAAATATTATAATTGTGTTGCGTCACAGAAGCAGATCCGCTTTCACTTCCTCATTCTTCCAATTTAAAACAAGCCTGTCCACAGTGGAGATTTTCAACCTGACAATGTTTAGCGGACATAGCTACCTATTTGCGGTTATGCCCTGCTGCACGACCACAAACGTTTCTGTTGTCCAGCTTTGCATTTGTGCTGGGTAGGTGGGAAATCGTCGTGGGGCCGTGTGAAGCCCAGTTTTGCTCTGTGTGTGTACACAGAAACCTGAGTCGTCCTGTTAAGTCTTTGTGTTTACACGGTGGGAGAGTGCATTGGTGACGTAAGCAGTTTCAGGGATCACTGGTGCATTCTTGAGTCTTCACTATATCAAATTGATAACGAATATAAATAAGTCTGTGGAGTCAATATTTTCCTATTTCAATATTTTGTCTTCTTCTTGGCACAACTGTGTTCAGGTGGTTGTCAGGGATTAAGAAATTTAGATTCCACGAAAGCCTTAATCTGAGTTGATATGTAATGTTCGTATTTGGTCCTGAAAGGATTGCGTTGAAAGCAAATTGTTACAAGACGTTTAAATGCGTTGACATACTTTTTCAAAACACAAAATCAACCATGTTGTTTCTTAAAATCATGACTGACCCCTTACCCTGTGTCCAAGAACGACAGCAGCCTGATGAAATAAATTTTGGTTGATGTTATCCTTAATCCGGTTCTGTCTGGTGTCCTGGGTCTGGCCGAGCTTGTCCACCGTCCACCCATGCCGTGCTTGAAATATGGAGGAAAAACAATAAACTGCTGAGTGAGAAAAGGATGGTGTCACTTTACAACTGTACAATAATAAATCAATCAGTATTGGGGAATTGAAATTGTTATGTATAGAATATGTCAAGATCCAGTGAAGAAGGTCCTGGTCCCTGACTGAGAATATCACCTGGCTATGTTCCTTTGGAAGTTTTCCAGGTACAACCAGCTGGGACGAGGCCACAGGGCAGACCTTGGACCAGATGGGTAGTTTATACACTTGCACAGAGTGCATCTAGGGATCCCTGGGTGGTGCTGACTAATGTGGGGAGGAAACTTGTGGACTCCCTGCTGTATCCTGTTCCCTATGTGAATATTCTGAGCACACACACACACACTGGCAGTATTTGATTATATCTGGAGACATTCCCTTTTAATGCATTAATAAACCATCATCAGTCTTGTGGGTTTCCAACGGGATGCCTGCGTGATAGGAGTGACGTGTTGCTAAAACAAAAGTGCTGTCTAGAACCAGATGTCCCCTTCACTTCAGATTTGATCCAGTGTGCCGTCTGTGTCTGCTCCAGAGCGGAATATTGAAATGGAGAGATATGCTTTTCAGAATACTAAATGCTACATAACTGCCTCTGCACTGATCTCATCCAAAATATTGTTGAAGCGTTGGAAACAAAGTTGTGCTAAGCGTCACACTGAAAATTAATGTGTGTGGACACATAAATTAAATTGGAATAGGCTTGTAAAGAAGGTTCCTTTTCATTGACCAAGTATTGATAGATTCTGATAGATCAGGTTTGGGCTAACTCTAATGTTTTCGTGACCTGTCATTCTAGATGAAACCGTCCAATCGGCTTGTTCAAAGCTACAGCTAAGTGGAGTCGGTCATTAGACAGTTTATTAGAAGTAGAACAAACTATTGAAATCCACTGAAGAGTGAAGCAGGGACGACAGTGCCAAACAGTACGCAAACCAGAAAGCACAGATGATCCTGAGTGCAAAGGTAAATTGTTTTTATTCATTGTCTGTTTGTATTATTAAGCTTGACCTCATTTGCTATTATTACTATTAACAACTGTATATGCACTGAGCTGTATGTATGTTGATGTTTCAGTGCATGTGGCAAGAATGGCGTGTAGCAAGGCAATGACTGATAAATTGATCCTTTTTTAGGATGCATAAGCTATTTGTATCCACGTAGGTTCATACTGGAGGTTGGCGAAGAAGTGGTCATTGAGTGGAGTTATACTGTCACCTTGGTGAAAGAAGAACATCGAAGTTTAGTTTCTCCGCTGCTGGGCTCACTGGCTAGATGCCAACTCTGTATATACTAGATTTGAAATTTGTCGTAGCTGCAACCCACAAGGACCAGCCCCAAAACAAACTGGGGAAGATGTATTGATGCAGTCATGTCTCATTAGAGCGACATATTAGGTAGAAACGTGCCGAAATATGGACAAAATGACTGCAGAGCAAAGACAGAACGCTTCGTCTGTATCCGGCTCCGTTTGTAGCATTGAACATCAATGGGCTTTTAAGGGGGTCTTTTGAGCTTTTATTAGTTTACCTTCAACTTCTACTTGTTGACAACTTCTTTCATGTTACAAATGAAAGGATGGACAAGATGGAGCTAAATCTATTAACCAGCTCCTGTTGTCTGGCCATTGGCTGCTGATCTGAGCAAGGGCATAGCAGTGGACCAAATGCTGCAGTGCAGTGTCAACATCACCTGGTCACATCTTGCTGCAGCTGCGCTGTCTTGTTAAAGTTAAAGGTTGCACCTGAATGAGGCCACTGTGTCTTCTGATGCTCTTGTCACCTGTGCCATTTCATGCCAATAATGCGAGAGGTGGTAACCAAAGAGGAATAATGGCCACCCCGTGCTGTGGGAAGTGCTCTGTCTGTGGCCTTGACTTTTTGAAGGACTGTTTTGTTGGAACTGTGTCAAGTCTAAAATGTGTAGCGGGGGGACCTTTGATGCGGAGAAGGATGTTGCTGCAGTGTCTCTTCAGATTCAGAGGTCACCCTTTACGACTCAACTCACTTGATTAATTTCCTTTCATCAGCAAATCCTATAATTGAAATTGTGTTAGGACAATTGGAGGAGCTCTAATGACAGACACTTAGAATTCCTATTATAGTCTTCTGATACTTCCTTTTTTCGATGTCTAACAACCATTGTTTTCTGAGTTATCCTTATTTTTTTGCTCCGGGGAACTACCCAATATGCTGCTGTCAGTTTCAGCATCTATTTTAAACCAGCCTTCACAACAAGTTCACAGCTTGTTAAAGACCTTTTAGACCAGAACCAGCACCGCAAATGAAAGTCATTTTGTGATGGATGTCTTTCTTAAGGGATTGCGAGGTGTCTCCTCCTGTCACATCGTAAATCATAAAGGATACACACCATCGTACCAAAACTCCATTTAGTCATCTGTTCCAGATAGCTTATCGGATCATGTCCACTCTTATCTGCTTGTCATTTAGAGGTTCTTATGCCAGGAAGAGAAAAGCGTGTACTGACACCAGACTGGGTATGATTTCCCATATTAGCTTCCTTGAAGTTTACATTAAATTTCAAACCTATTGCTGATGAATCAGAATCTTTTGTCTTCTGGTATGTGGCTAACTGTCAATGTTTGCCTGTTAATTATTTGGGCAGTTTTATTGTTCCTCCTTGGCTCAAGCATGGGCCGTGATCACTTAACAACAAAAAAGCCACGCTCACTTTATTATGAAATTGTTGGGCAACCTTTCATTTGCTTGTTATCCTGATTTTGCTGTGTAATTACTTTACACTCCAATCCCCTGTGACAAGTCTATTCTTGGAAATAGGAAACTGTTGTAGCTGGCAGTTTTGATGGCTCTTAACTCAATAAGTCACAAATTGCTTTCGGGCAGTCATCTTGGGAGCATAGTGCCCTTTATTTGACCCTGAGAAGGATAGCGCAGTGACATTATGATAACAGGATTGATGTGATATTAGATTGGATGAATGAAGACTCAAATTTTCCTTTCGGTGTCTCTTTATGTCTGATGTTATCAAGGTCAGCTAACTTTGACCTATGAGTCCCATGATGCACCATTCTTTTTCATCTGTCCTCCAGCCCTGAACTTGCACCTCCGCCACCAGGACCTTTTTCACTGGATCTTGACACTTAAAAAAGAAGTCTTTATGTAAAATTCTTAGTGAGCTCAACTATCTACTTCTATGAGGTCACAAAGGGCGTCTTCCGGACATTTGGCACCTCAAAATCCACTCTGCATACTTCGATTAAAAATGTGTTGAACTTGTTATCTGTTTGTACACAACGCATGATATTCATCATACTGCTACAAGACTGTGGTGAAAGGCTGAATTTTTATTTTTATTTTTTTTACATCAGATTAACTTAATCCCTCAGATATAGTCCGACTGACCCCACCTCAGCAGTTCTTTTGTGAGACCATCAACCCAAAAGTGCAGCCACAGAATCCCTTTCACCAGATGTGCGATTCTTGAGCTTGAGCAGGTTGTGCTTTGTCAGAAGGGTGACACCCGGATTGAATATATCACATCCGTAACTGTGAAGTAGCTGGTCTCCTTCCCCTGAGCAATGTCTCAGATAAAACTGCAACTCAGCAGTTGCTGCTGTCACTATCCTTGCCACATCTAAAGGAGCGCATTTTTCAGCAACATGTCCTATTATTTTTAAATTGGTGTTGGAAAATGCAGGTTTCACCACAATATTTCAGTGTTGTGTTACTGGTTTGAAATTGCTCATTACTCTGCAGTTTAATTTCACTTGCTGTTATAATGAATATTTCATGAACTCAAAGCATGTGTTGGCGCAGTCTTGTATAGTCCTAGTCGAATGTTTGGGCTCCTCAGTGTTATTTAGATTTTGGTGGTTAGGATTGTTTGTCTAACCATTAATTAAATGTTCTGTCAACAGTGTGCCATAGAAAGTTTCATGCTGATGTATACTTAAGAAGAACTGTATTTACCCGAGTGCCAAAAATTGTATTTGACAAGCTAATTCCAAGGCCGGAGGGTCACAGAGGACTGCCATGAAAAACATGACCTACATTTTTATGTAAAAAAAAATACAACCTAATTTTAGGGACATAGCATTTGAATCTTGCGTGTCACCAATGTTGATGAATGATAAAAGGGAACTATCATGAACGTAGGGCTGTACATTGGCCTCCTTTCATATTAGCCACTAGCTGCAATGTTACATCTGCACGGTTAGTTTGTAGGTTTGTGTTCATAGAGTATTTGACTATAGTATTTTCAAACCGCTCGGTTCTTGTCTGTGCTACCTTGGGCTTTCAACCTGGGCTTGAACACTTGTGAGAGGTCCTGGGGGGGAGGTCAAATTACTTGCTGCCAACAAGTGGTCAGAAGCTTGAATAAACTCAAAACACAAACATATCCAGCTATATATTTAAATATTGATCTAGTGGACTTAAAATATGGAATTAGTGTGACAAATATTGGGCTATTCAAGTGTTTCAATACTTTCTTACACCCCTTCCTGCAACAGGGGTGAAAACAATACTGCCTTGATCACCAAATTCTTTTTTGATCAAACAAACCGGCCTGTTTGATAGTGTTTGTTTGTATGCAGTGGTGGATGAACCACAGCAGCAAGTGCCGGCTCATCTAGATAAAGCCCGGCTAGTTGTTGTCCTGGATCATTAACTTTAGTGCAGGAAAGAATTGGCCCTCAGTGCAGGCCACGCCACCACCCCAACTCCAGCCCCCTCCCACCAGCGTTTCTGTCTCCTCTCAATCCTACTTTCACGGTTTCCCACCCTCCACCCTCCCCTCACTCTGTTGGACTCTCCAAATGTTCACAGGGTCATTTGAATGTCCTACATTGATGGGTAGTTGGTATCAGCATTTTTTGTGTTTTGGTATTCTGAGCGAAATGCTAAGTACATGAAAATGAACCCTGTTCCAAAGGTAAATGTTTACATAACTAACAAGAACATGTTTTATCTTGTATTTGTACAGTTGCGCTGCATTAATCTTAAGAAAAGAGCGGTAAAGCTTGAAGATATTTTAGTCAAGATTAAATGTCGACCTGAAGAGAGAAATTTTGCTTAGGTATTCAGTGCATTGGAAGACCTTCACAGGTGACAAGTTTCAGCAAAGGGGGCCATCAATGCACAAGGTTCAATCTTACATATGTAATGTTCAACTCCACAAGCGCAGAGGATTGTTTAATATACAAGACTAGTTTTGGGTGGTCCTCGAGCTCTCCCACTTAGTCAACGTTTATAACTAATGACTCATGTCCTTCCTGTGCTTGCAGATCAGAATGACTCACTTGTGATTCAGTCTGTTGATAGTGGGATCGTCACTGCCGGATGAATGGAATTGCTTTGTAGGTCACATGACAACAAGTCAGTAACTCGGGAGAAAAGAAAAGACAAACTGGGCTTCTTAAGATTGCCACACATTTGATCTGTTCACCTCTCGACCGAGAACACTGGCAGCACTATTGTCTGTCCACTGTGACTGCAGCTGCTCAGCATGCTTACAGCCCCCAACCCTTTTGTGCCTGTGACCCTGCTGACCTGATGTTCTCACTATTGGCCCCCTCCTTCGGCACAGCCCTTTACTACAAAACTGAAATGCTTAACCTGCAGCCTGATGAAACAAAGTACTGGAATTCCTGCTGTATTTAAACCAATAAATGGAATTTAGTCATTTACATTAGATGTGAAGATCTTGTTCCAGGACATCTGAAGATAGCGTGTTCTCCAGTGATTAATAATCATAATTCTTTTGCAGACCTGCAGTTGATCCTGATCCTTTTCTGACTCAGTATTTTCTCTTTGTCTGTCTTCAGATGTTCCTGACAGTTTACCTCAGTAACAATGACCAGCATTTTACTGAGGTTCCCATCACTCCAGACACTCTGTGCCGCGATGTGGTGGACCTGTGCAAAGAGCCCGGGGAGGCAGACTGCCACCTCTCTGAAATGTGGCGAGGATCTGGTGAGTGGTTTTGTGTCCAATTACTCAATGTTTACAAGGGATTTATTGGTAATGATCAAGAAGATGGTGAAAGTGTGTTAACGTAGAGGTTGTGAACGGCGTCTGGATCCTAATGGCTTATGCAAGGTGTTTCACAAAAGCTACCCAGCGAGGTGATAAGTTGTTGACACTTGCTTACGTTGACAGGGGTCATGGCTGGTGTGTTCTGACACCTTCTACCAAGATAGAAACTGTTGGAGCAGCAGCAGCAGCAGTAGTAGTTAGTTCCCCTGCTTATTGTCTATTTTGAGTTTCATAAATCCTTTTTTTATTTGATAGCCTCTGTGAGGGGAAGCTGTGACAGAAAGAAATGAAAAGGCTCACGTTTATTTTCTTCCACTTATTAGAAGCAAATTGCATTCCTGAAGTAGACTGTATGCGGAGATAAATTGTGTGGTCATCTGCTTCTGGTTTCTTTTTGTAAGCATGATATGCAAATGAAGTGTCGCCATAATCCCTTGTACAGGCACAAGCACCCCAAATCTCCCATCTTGAAGTATAGGAGTATTCAGATTTAGAACTCAAGGAGGTGGGTTGCGTCGCTGTTTCCATGGTGACGCAGCTATAAGGGCGAGGAAAGTACTGATTATTATGTTCAAGTACTTGCCGGGAAGGAGACTGAGATGATGTTGTCTCACTTTGTGTGCATCCCTGTTGCCTCCAGTCCTTGACAACAGATATTTTGGCCCAAGTATAGATTCATTAACCTTAATCAGCATCTGAAATGCTGAAATGGTGATGATCTGACAAATGAATGTATGGCAAGTGAGGGAATGCACAAAGAAAAATGTGCATATTGAGGTGTATAATAGGCTTGATATTTGCAATGTGGTCTTTTGCAGAGCGGGCAGTTGGAGAAGGAGAGAGGATGCTGGATGTGCTCCAGCGATGGGGACAGCACAGGTCAGAGGTGCGCTTCTTTCTCCGTCACAATCGAGCACCGAGGGAGTCCGGTGAGTGTCCACCTTGTTTTTTTTTTTTTGTTTTTTTTTTCAGGGGAGAGTCTCTTCTTTGTCTAACAATTGCCAGTGATTGGGCATGAGCTATTCCCAGAGATCAGACATGTGACACTTGCTTGAGGAACTCCTGGAATGCCTCCTGACTTGAAAATATGCGGCCACACATTGTGGTGCCGAAGCACACAAAGAAACCAAACTGTTTGACTGTGACACATACCTCACCTTCTAAAACTGCTCCAAAATGTCTCCCCGGCTACATCCACGATGCAACGGTTTATTTAAAATCTGTTTTTCACCCTCAGGGGGGTTTAATTTCAGACGAAGTCCATTGGCTCCGTATGAGGTTGAACTACTGTATCACTGTCCTAGTGACACCGAATACTTCAATCAAATGCAACCTAATTCATGATGGGAGTTTGATGAGGTTAAGTCGTACATAAACACACATATGCCAAACCATGCATTCTCATTGCATTTTCGGTAATTCTTTGGAATCCTTAAAATAAATACCTGTGTGACATTGTTGTTGCATTATGGTTTGTACATATTCTGTTATTTTCATTGAACCTTTAAAAAATGATTTATGAAGCTCAGAGAGGCTAGGAAGTAAATTATGTTTGCATGAGAAAGTGAATTTGACGTTTTTTTATTGGAGCGAGCCCTTACGCTAACACAGCTGATAGAACTCAATAACAGCTTCATATTGCTATCTTTGTAGCGCAATAGTTTCATAAGAGATGTTCGAATGAGTGAGTATAGGCATCCTGAGCTTGCAACTCCGTTCGCATCTGTACTAATGTAGTACAGTCTACACCCAGAAGTCTTCTCATCAGCACATGAAGTTTTCGGATCGGCTTTGAAGGATTGAGTTATAGATGCTGTTAAACCATGGCCTTCTGCTGCCTGCTTTGGGTGATGTACAGCTCTTAACAGTGATGGGCAGTAAAGCCAGATTAGGCTCTTCTTTAAAAATCATTTGCACACGCCTCACCGGCAGGAGTAAGATATGATTGACACGAGCAAGAGTAATGAGCTGGTAGATTTACCCCAAACTAATTTTATAATCTCAGCACTGGGATGGATTTCTGTGGGTACTAAAACAACAAAGTAGTATATTCCAAATACATTAAATCCAATTGTCCCCTTCAGAAATGGCTTGTATTAGCTGCTTCACCGTCACTAACTTAGCAGCATGCAAGGCTGCACATTAAGAACTGGATTCCAGTCATAAGCCTGTTCTCAATTTTCTTAGGAACACTAGAAAAGCCTAGTATTTTTGGTTCTGCGATATCCTCTCATCCCACAGTTGCATAACTAAGCCCCTTTCCCCTCACAGCTTGAGTCTGGCTCAGGGATTAGGCGGCTGCTTTCCTTTCCTGTTATCTTACTGTTCCCCTGTTTTCCCACAGTTGGTAGAACATTTGTTCATCAAGCTCGTCCTTTATTTCATCTTCTCTGTCGACATTCTCGGATATTTTGCAACCAACTTGACAATGCGCAATTGTTAACTGAACTGACTTTCTTTTCTATTGATCCTTTGAATTGTAGCCGACTTGTACACTAATGCCAAAGTATATAATGCATACTTAATTTCAGTTGGAATTCAAATGTGTTATGTAAGAAGAAGCACTGGTCAGAGGTCATGGCTTTAAACCACAGAATCCCCTGACCAACAAATGACACAAGCCCTGCTAGACAATCCTCGTCCACTTCCGGTTTTGGGATATCCCCTTCAGACAGTTATGCATAAGGTTAAAGCCTGAGATTACGCCAAGTCACAAAGCACACAGATCCCTGTTGTTTTGCTCGAGGGCTGAAATCATTGAGTCCTCGCTAGCGTTTGGCAGCACACACTGCAGACATTCAGTACTTGTGACTGTTTGTCAAAGAGAGCGACAGGTGAGCAGAGAAGAGGTTTCGATCATTTTACGCAGCTGCAAGGACAAAGAGTGACTTGTACTGCACTTTTGAAGTATTCTGAGACAGCTTCTGTGATGTCTGATGGATTTTTCTGCCGATACTCAGGAGGGTCAAGAGTTCAAGAGCCCAAGAGGAACGGAGTGAGGGGTCCGCCAGACAGGAGAATGGAGAACGGGGTGAGTTCATTGTTCAATTCACCTGCATCCATGGTTGTTTCTTTGACATTGTGCATTTAAATTAAAATGCTACATGCACTCCAAACCCTGCCGTTTTCTTGTGTTATGTTTTCACAATGCATATTAAATACACTCTGTGTAATCTGCAAAGGAGATTTCAAGGCAAAGCTGTGTGTGGAATTTCTCTGTTATAAATCAGAGCAGTTAGCCATTTTAGACGTTGAAAGTATTGATACACGTCACTAGCCAGTACAGGCTAATCTGAATTACTATCTGTCGTGCCGACAGTTTATTCTCCCATTTGTCTTTGCTCAGATGACCACACCCAGAATGGACATGACTCTAGCTGAGCTGCAGGAGATGGCTGCCAGACAACAGCAGCAGATAGAAGCTCAACAACAACTTCTGGCTTCAAAGGTGAGACAGGAGGAGAAAGTACAACATGAAAGGCAGGACGAAGTGCCGGTCTGTGGAGGGTGTTTGGGTCAGCTGCTTAGGATGAAAGAATCCTGAACAAGGGCATGTGTTATGTCAGCAGTGATTTGGAGGATGGAGGAAGTGGTTTATTTTGGTTTTAGGACATCCAGGTATTTTGTAAAATGGCAAACATGTTTTTTTTAATCAAAGTCTATTATATAATTTTGTCATGCCTGGTAGAAGCTACAATAATGCCACATGCTAATCCTTTAATTTCTCAGCTCTGTTATGTGTTATAGGCTTTCTTTTTTTTTCTTGACAATTACCTGTATTTAGACCCTACACCTTTTTAGCATAGGTCGGGCCCTTTAAATTAGTTTGAAAGTATCACTCTGACTAATGAGATGAGGTGTGAGGCCCTCTATTTAATCCCTTGTGGACATTTGTTTGTGCACATATATATCTGTCATACAGCAGCTCTGTGCACTTCTGCTGAACTCTTTGTTGGTGTAGCCCCGCCTCATGGTTCAAAGTTGTGCGTCCTTCTAAGCAGAACAGGGGTTAAAGCACCGGTCCCTTTACATGCAATTGGTTTGTGTTCAGCTGGGAGGTGATGAAATGGAAAAGTTTGGCTTCGTTGGTGAATGTATTATGAGTGCAACAGTTGGACAGATGGAGCAGAACTCTTGCCTTCTCTACATGTCCAGCCACACAGTGTCATGCTTAATTGCATTGGTGGAGTTCATTGCCTCAAACGTTTCTTAGTAAAAATGCCCGCAGAGAGTTGAGGGAGTCACAAAGGAATGCTGCTTGAAGCCGTCACGTAGGCCTGTTAGGTAAACAAGCAGGGTTTGACACAGCAGAACTGATCAAGCCTCCTGTGTAGTAGTAGTTTAAGTATTTATTTGTTTAACAAAACTGTAGCAGTATCATTTTTAAGTCTGTATTTAATGGAAGTATTGGTCTGTTCCGCCTTCACAACAGTCATAATATATTTTTCACTCATTCAATTTCACTCTTCCATAAGATAGGTGAGAGCTGAAAAGCAGTTTCATACGCTATTGTTTATTTCCTGTCCTTGTCAATTCAGGAGCAACGTCTCCGATACCTCAAGCAGCAGGAGCAGCGTCAGCAGCAACAGGCATCTGAGCAGGAGCGGCTGCAACGCCTGCGCGAGAACATTGAAAACCAGGAGGGCCGTCTGAAAAAGGTCCGGGCCCTCAAGGGCCAAGTGGAGCAGAAGCGACTCAGCAATGGAAAACTAGGTAAAGCCTCACTGACTTGAGAAACACATTATCATACAGGGAAAACTTATTTGTGAGTCAAAAACTTATCATATTTAAGAAGATCATTTGTGTTACAAAAAATACAAACTTCACGGGTACGAGAACACATTGCCAAACTGCTTGTGTGATTCTTGTCAGTATGCAGCAATGGTGCAGCAGGTCTTATTATAAAACTGCAGGATCAGAAGGGAACATCAAGCAGAAATACTGCAGGGTGCAAGAGAAGCCCTGATATTTGGTCATGGAGAGATTCAAAATGTAACTTGATAACAAGGTCACTTGTTCTAGAGAATGTACTATGTTAGAGCTGCTACAGTAGTTATTTAGAATCCGCTCACTAACCAAACGCACATTCTTCTTTAGTGGAGGAGATCGAACAAATGAACAACCTGTTCCAGCAAAAGCAGAGGGAGCTGGTGATGGCTGCTTCCCGAGTTGAAGAACTCAGTCGACAGCTGGATTTGCTCAAAAACGGAAAGAGGGACAACATCCATGATAACCAGGGATCTGTGGCCGAACTGGACCGTCTTTACAAGGAGTTACAGGTGTGCTGATGTTTGACAGATCAGAATAACACTGTAGAACAAAGGAGGGAAACTCTTTCCTACATTAACATATGGTCAGTGTTCAGTTAGTGAGAAGACCAAGTATTATTTGTAATCTGGCTAGATATTTTGAAAGAATAGTAGATTGAGTGAAATAAAAAAAATGACAGCACAAATGCAGAAATGTTAATATTGTTATAGTAGATTTTTGAAAAAAATGTCCATGAAAGAGCAAACTCACGATTACTGTTATTTCCTATAGTATCATGATGTTTCTGTATGTATTTTATCCCTCTTGCTGGTCAGCTGAGGAACAAGCTGAACCAAGAGCAGAATTCCAAACTGCAGCAGCAGAGAGAGAACCTAAACAAGCGTAACCTGGAAGTTGCAGCCATGGACAAACGGATCAATGAGCTCAGAGATCGCCTGTGGAAGAAGAAAGCAGCATTGCAGCAAAAGGAAAACCTGCCTGTAAGTGCAATAAGAAGTAGACCGTGCACACACTATCATAGGCCCTCACTAAAATCACCTCAAGGATTTCTTTGTGAATGGGTTTTGACCCCTATTCATATAACATTCTGAGCTCACTCATGCCGATTTGAAATCAGTTTTCCTATTCTTTGCACCTCTGTGTCTGAGGCCACTGGCCCAGCTCCATCATGGCACAGCTTTGTTGTCCATCACTACCCCATCAGCTCTGTTTTTCAGCACCATTTCCACATAACCGACTCCCTCAGTGTGGAGGAATGAGTGCAGGCTGCCACTGCAGACACGCAGGAATGTGAGGGAAGATGTTATCGTTGCAGGCGGCACGCTTGTGTCAGAAACGGGAAAAGGCAAATAGCCATTTTTCTCTTAAAGGCACGTAAACATCTCTCAAGCACAATCTCTGATCAAAGAGTCTTTTAAAGCTATTGAGCTGTCAGGTTGGGTTTTTGTAAGGACCAGATAAATGGTAGTAATACATCATCATTTTGAATGGCCAAACATACACAGCAATTGATGATGCAGACTCTAAAATGTGTTTATAGCTAGCTTAAATGAATCAGAGCAGTCCTATACATGCATATATAGTATTGTCACTTGATTCTGACATTATAACTGGACGATAGTGCCTGCATGCTACACAGTGAATGCAAACACTTCATTTTATTGCCGATGTTTTAGTGAATACTAAAAGGCAATTCCCGTAAACTGGGACATAACTCACACTTCTTCAGATTTAAAAGGTTGAATTTGGTTTATTATTTATAACACTTTTCAGCCATGCTATTTAATGAAGAAAATATGCGTCTTCTCTGCCCTAGATGCTCTTGTTTTGCAGTGTCCTGCCTGGTTATAAAGTGTACATCCTTTTCCATTTTAATGTAGCTCTTTTGTTACCTTACTTCCTTCTCAGCAAATGAATGGCAAAAATCTTCTGATTCCGAAATGCTCACTAATGCAAACATTAAGTACTTGATGTCATCAGACATTTCCCTACGGTTCTAGAACTAAAAATAGGCTCCTTTATTTTGCATCAGGCAAGGTTTATTTACAACATTAATTATGGATTATATATTCGGGGAATTAAGATTTCCTTCTGAAGCCTGAGCTCAAAGTCAGAGTATATTATGCCCTATATTTTAATAGGGAAAATCATGAGTGTTTTTTACTGGAGGTGTGTGTGTGTTGGAGGAGGCTTGACTAAGCCAATGTGAAGAGGTGATTTGTCCTCGTCCTGCATGGAATCATAATGAGCAAGCTCCTTTCTCGCCTTCACAAAGACAGACTCCACCTAAGCTTTTCCGTTCCTTCAACCAAACTGCTAGCATCTGGCTGACATCACACACCCAGCACAGAGTTGGTCCGAGGCCGTTTTGTTTTGCATGTCATGTGGGCTTTTGCAAAGCTAGAAGCAGGTACATGTTCACTGAAAGGGGAAATATTGGTCTTTTGAACTGCTATTGCATTTTTTTGTGCTTTTGTTTCCTCAAGAATGGCTTTCCTGGTAAAGAGAGGGCTTCAAAAGACACTCATCTTCAGGTAATTAAACTAGCACCAGAGGCAAACATCTGTCCATCATCTGTCGATCTAACCTGTTTAGGATTCACTCTTAATTGAAAGGAAATCAGACACTTCATTAACTCATCTGTCACAACACAAAGGGAATGTTAACTGGGATGGTGAGTTTTCATGCGGTGCCTATGAGTTCTGTTTTTAAAACCCCACGTGTCCTGTCTGTGACGGTGTCTTGGGTCCCATGAGGAAAACCAGGACAGGAACCAATTAATCATTAAACACAGGCGGTTGATTTGTTTTTCTTTTTGTCGTTCATCTATGACCTGTAGTCTGTTGTCTTGTCTGAACTTATCACGAATAGCCTTTTGTAAATTTCTCAGTGGACTTTTGAACTTAATAGCGCCTCCCTATGGCTAGATAAAGTGGCACACTAAGCTTAGTTTGCACTCCCTCCTGTTGTCTTTAATCATTTTTCTTTTTTCCTTTTAACTCTTGCCTTAATGACTTCATTAGCATGCCTTTGCAGATTTTTGTTTTTATTGCAAACAAGCTGTTGAACCTTTTATTTATGTCACAATGTTTATTAGTTTTTGCCACTCCTACTCCCCATTTTTTTCTTTGCCAGATAAAAGCTAATGTTGTGTTTTTTTTTCCCCCCATCCCTTTTCCGATTTTTTTCATTTTTCAGCTGCCCTCTGATGGCCAAGGCGGACAGCAATCAGGTCCATCTCGTGTTGCTGCAGTTGGCCCCTACATTCAGTCGTCCACAATGCCTCGTGGCCCTGCCAGACATGACTTGCTTGTAAAACCGGCATACCCAGATGGCACTGCCACTTTACCGGCCCAGGATCCACAGAGCAAAGCTGGAACAAGTAAGATGAAGTACCTTTCAAAGCCCTTGGTTTTTTTAACCCAATAATATACGGTCAGAAAATATACGACTGAAATGACTAATGTTAATTTAATGCATATTTCAGTAACACTATTTGGTGTTAATACTCCTCAATGCGTATTTGTATATCATAAAGGTTTACTGTGCAAAAACAGAAGCAGCATTGCATTTATATCTGTACCTTCAACATGTTTTATTGATCATTCAAAATAGCGCCACCTAAAAAGGGGCTTTTAAATATTGAATGAAAATATTTTACAGTACCTTCCCATATTCGTGCTGCCTCTCTAGAGGGATTCTGAATCCCTGAAAGTATTTGTTGCCATATAAAGAAGCATAGTTATTGTTAGAATATTGTTCAGGTTTTTCCCTCATGAAGTAGTGTCATCATCAGAGGCCGCTAGATGGCAGTCTCTTTGGCTTTGAACAAGTATTTTAATGAAACCTCATTCATGCTTACGCAAGAGCGCCCCCTACTGCACTATTTTGTGGCACTACATTTGCCATAGTTTGTGTTGCACAATTCATATTGGTGAAACATTATAATGAAGCGAAGATGGAAAATGCTGAAATGCTGCCTCCTGTAGGAGGAGAGCCATTACTAACACCTAATGGGATGGATGTGTCCCTGAGCTCTGAAGGTAGAGTGTCTCTGGATTGTTTTGCTGTGGAGTGTGCATCAGACTGCAGATCAGACCATTTTTCCTTCTGACCTTTCGAGAGAGACTTGATTTTCACCAGGGTTTCATTGGTGTGCTCTTATTTGAGTGCCTGTGTTTGAGAATGTGCTGTTTTTAGATTAAATTGTAGGTTTTGAAAATACTGTTCTGCATTTTTGCCAGTTACTTAATTGAGGACGCTAAAATATTTGAGTGTTCATGAAGAACTTCTTTTCAAGATGCATAATGCTGTTAAAAACAGAAAAAATGAGTAAATTAAAAGCAGGAAAAACAAGCAGTATTTATGGCATCCTTTGCAAGAGAGCATCTGCTTCATCAATGTAGTCTCACATCGTTTTCCTGCGAATATTGGGTCAGCCATGTGCTTTATGGTATTAAAATTGCATGATGTGACATACAGTATACTGTATAGTAGTGGCTCAGACTAAAAGCATCTTGGCATACAGTGGGTATATGTCAGTAACGTACTCAGCTGCTGTGATACAGCACGCAGTTGTCTCTGTTTGCTGACTCTTAAGTGGAGGAGCTGAGGACTGGGCTCATAACTGGTGTGTCTCCTGCTGCACGGGGTACATTGCTGGACCCAGCCAGGGTCACCCAGCAGCATGTCTGGACTTCTCAAGCACCAGGGCCTTTAAATGTTGTTTTTGTCTTTTGGATGCATCAGAAGCCATGTTCTTGCTTAGACCTCTGAAAGAGCTGCGGGCTAAGAGAAAAGGTACCCACAGGAGTGTGCGTGTGCATCATATGTATATGCTTTATATTGTGTGAAAACTATCTGCTGAAAAATTCCCTTCTCAAGCTTTGTCTTTGGCGCGTTCCTTTATTGTCATCGTCTCTCAGGCACTGGAAACGGGTCATTTGGAACAAACACGTACTCCTTCAGTTGAACTGACATTTGAAGTTGTTTCTGACAATCCCAGTCTGAGTTGCATGTATTATGAATGAGTTTGTTTTTGGAGAATATTTTCTGTTGTTTTATTTCTTGCCTTCTAGATTTTCCTCTTGTCAATTCACTGATGTGTGTCCATCAGGTCTGCACTCCTCGAAACTGGCTGACTGGACGTCTTCAGAAAACGGTCATGGTCCAGCTTCAACTCTGCCACGCATGAACTCTCAGTCCAATAAAGACCAAAGTGAGTGTAGACTCACACATGCACACACTTGAAACACAGTCACTTTGCAATGTCGACTCGACGTGATGGGTTCTCCTCTTTTTGCAAGCAGAAAAACCCATTTTCGATTGCGCTGATCTCCTCTTTTTTCTAATTTTTTTTTATTAGATGAAGCCGAGCAAAAGAAAGATCGAAAAGTTCGTCCATTTTCCATGTTTGAGCCGACTGAGATCCCCTCCACTTCGCTCCGAAAGAACCAGAGCAGCGATGATTTGGTCAGGGACGCTCAGGTGCCTGTCATTGAGAACGCCCTCTTGTTATTTAAAGATTTCACCAGCTCACCAACTCTCCTGTCGTCTCCCAGTCTGCAGCTAAGGCTCCAGTCAAGGTGCCCCCTCCGGTCCCCACCAAACCCAAAGGTCCGAATGTGCCGTATGGGAAACCAGGCTACAACACGGGCACCTTCCCCAAAGCCAAGCCGCACAGCAATGAGCCCCAGTCCGCACATGGCCGCGCCCCTCTCCCAGCGTCGCAGAGCCAGACACTCCCGTTACCCTCCAAGCAGGACACTCCGCCAGCGGCCACTGTACGACCTTTCACCCCAGAGCTGCCATCCAAAGACAACAATCTGAGCAAGCCGCAGACATTAGCCGCCAGCTCCATTTACTCCATGTACACCCAACAGCCAGGCCCGGGGAAGACCTTCCAGCCTGGTGCGCAGGGTGCTCTGGGCAGGGCCCAGAATCGCCCCAATGGTTTTGTCAGTGGTAAGTTTTTTTTTATTGCAACATATACATATAGTGTTTCTGAATTCTATTGTTATTGTTAAAAGTGCTCCGACTGATGTTCTTATCCATTCCTTGTTGTTTTCAGTCTATGGAAAGCCTGTGATTTCCGGAGGAGGGGCTCAACCACCAGAGAACCCGTATCTCGATCGGCGGTCCCCTGCTCTGGAAACTGAAGTGGACCACAATGGGTCCACTCACACAGGTCCTAGTCCGACCGAAGGCGCCCAACCTGAGACGGAGCGCATACCTCGTCCCCTCAGTCCTACCAAGCTGCTTCCCTTCATTTCCAACCCTTATCGGCACCAGAGTGACGGCGACCTAGAAGCCTTAAGGAAGAAACTTTACAATGCTCCAAGACCACTGAAGAAACGGAGCTCCATCACCGAACCGGAAGGTCCAGCTGGGCCCAACATTCAGAAACTCTTGTATCAGAAAACAACGCTAGCTGCCATGGAAACCACCATAATCGGGCCAGCGAACCCCACTGCTGCTGGTGAAGCCGAGCAGTCTGCAGAGATTTCGGTGGGACCAAACTCCCCGAGCTCTCAGATCAGTGTTGAGAGCCTTCCGTCGGATAGTGGAGAGCCTTACGAACTTCAGCCTCAGTTCCTGAGTGTGAACTCACCACCCCCAGCCCCTGCTGAACACATCAAGTTGCCTTCGATTATTCTTGAGAATGAGGACATCGTCCCTCCACCCCCTCCGTCTCATCCAGCTCCTAGACCAGAGGATGCCGGATTTCCACCCCCACCACCGCTAACCTCTGATGACACAATGCCTCACCTTCCACCTCCACCTCCAGAAGGATTCCTGGAAGAGTTTCCACCATATCCACCTCCTCCATACCCCAGTGGTGGTACCGAGCAGGAAACTCTGGGAGAAGACATCTTTAACATGAAGGCACCAGAAGTCACCGGGCTGGTTGCCTTGCCACCGGTATGATCCACAGTGATTTTGAATTCCCTGTGACGTGTTTAAAATCAGTCCAATTTGTTTTCTCGTCAAACATTTGAACCTCTAAACTGTTACTTAATCGAAGAATCTTGTTAATGTTCATTGTTTGGTTTATAAAAAAAGGTCCGTGTGTTCTTACACTCAGTGGACCTTGATCTTTGACGGATTTTTTGCCTCATTCACTTTTAATAGTCGTGTTCTGAGTACAAACCAAACTCCAGTTCCATTTTCCCGATAAGCTCCACGTTAGCCTTCTCAGGCAGGATTGAGCTGTGGTGCCCCATCTAATCCCCAATACGTGCACCAATAGAAAATCATTGTTTTGACCCACTTTTCCTTTTCTTGCCCTCCCCCCCTTTGAATTGCATTCTTCAGGTTATTTGGAAACTAATCAGGTTGCGTAATGAACAAATTGCACTCGCTAATTAGTCTCTTACAGTTTGTGCTGATGATCAAGATTAGAAAAACAAAGTCTTGGGGGAAAAAAATCTGTTCCTGACTCTCAACCCGCTGGACACTTGGTCCTTAGTGGGGTCTGAATAGCACTTGCTTAATGTGGTCGTTTTTCCAAGGAACCTTGCTCAGCTGTTTACAGAAGAGTTGATGATGATTGTGTCTCCAGGGAAAGAGGACAAACCTGCGCAAGCCCGGCTCTGAACGCATCGACCACAGCATGAGAGTCAAGTTTAACCCCCTGGCTCTGCTGCTGGACTCTTCTCTGGAGGGCGAGTTTGACCTGGTCCAGAGAATCATCTACGAGGTAAGACGAACAGCACTTGTGTCTGTCATGGGTCATTTGTGTTTTGGAAAGTTGCAGTTTTCGTGTGACAGCTTGTCAGCTCTGTTCGCTGTCCGATTTCACTGTGCTGCAAAATGTCGAGCTAGAACCATTTTGTTAGGTTTATGGGAAGCGTGGGAGCTCAGAAAGTTATCTGTCTTTATTCTGATCGTTCATTTATGAACCTGCCAAACTATTACAAATTTCTTACACCAAGTCCTTCAGCTGTTATTATTGAAATACTGATGCCTCTACTTATTAATGGTTGCTTTATTGGATTTATTTATTTGGAAATATGGAATACCTTGTTTAAGTTGAATTGAATTTTCCCTCATGAAATTTTGTTGCAATTTTTTTTCAGGTGATTGTTTCCCTGTGCTATGATGATCTTCATAACACAGACACCAGTATTATACGTTTGCCATTAGGGATTTATTTATGTAGCTTTCACAATGCCCTTTCAAGTATAGCAGGTTATTTAAATGAAGCAAGGATGTTAAACTAGAACATACAAGAGGCCAAGTATTTTGAAATTTCCGTCTGAGATAATATTTATGGCAGTTTTAAAATGAATGGATGATATTTGTTTGGTTGAAAACTAGCATATAAGGTGTCAGGCTGATCGCCTTCTTCTTTGTCATGATATTGTATGTGTTATAGGAGCTCCGTAGCGCCAGTGCCATCTGCTGTTTGTTGGTGCTCAGTACACATGGAATAAATAATTAAAATGTAAAATTCAAAGCAAATAATGTGGAATACATTGACAAAACATGCATAGGACTATTGTGTTTGGTTAACATTAATAAAAGTACAGTCACTTTTGGTGTGTGTGAGAGGCTTGGTGGAGGTGTGCTACATAGTTAAATATTGATGGCCTACCTGAAAGCAATAGCATGAAACTGGGACAATGCAGTTGCACCATCTTGAGAGAATGGATACGCTGAGATTTCAGTGGACACGAGAGAAACCTGTTGGTAGTAGTGAAGATCTTATAAATATTTTTTTCATTTGTTGACTTGGTTTGCTCTTTTGTGTCCAGGGAAGAACACTGCTTTTGGATAAAGCAAATTGACAATTGTGAAATAACTTCATTTCAGTCAATAAAAAGAATGGATTTGTTTAAAGAACGTCTTGTTTTCTAAATACTTAAAAAACACGTCCTATGAGGAATTTTAATCACGTCTTGTTGCCTCCAGGTGGAAGATCCCAGTCAGCCCAACGATGAAGGCATCACAGCTCTGCATAATGCAGTCTGCGCCGGACACACAGACATTGTTAACTTCCTAGTGCAGTTTGGCGTCAATGTTAATGCTGCAGACAGTGATGGATGGTGAGTCTCTTTGTTGTCAGTGGAGCTGCGTGGGACTCATGTGAGCGACGAGCTGAAAGAAAAACAGTTAAAATGGAGTGTAAAAACACATTTAATATTGAGAAATTGCAAGTGGAAGCGATATTTTCAAGACAAAATAAGTCAGTTAAATATATTTACATGATGATTAAATATTTTGATGAAAAAAGGTGGAAAGTGGGTATGAAGGTAAGTTAATTAACAAGATATTTTTTTAATTCACCGTAGGACACCTCTCCACTGTGCTGCATCCTGTAACAATGTGCAAGTGTGCAAGTTCCTCGTCGAGAATGGCGCCGCAGTTTTTGCCATGACGTACAGTGACATGCAAACAGCTGCCGACAAATGTGAAGAAATGGAGGAGGGCTACTCACAGTGTTCTCAGTTTCTATATGGTCAGTGGATGCCTCAGTCTTTCTACTGTCGTCTCCTGCTTGGCCACATCTAATGTGTTCCTACTAACCCAGGTGTCCAAGAGAAGATGGGCATCATGAACAGAGGCGTGGTCTACAGCCTGTGGGACTACACGCAGGAGAATCCTGATGAACTGGCGTTCCGGGAGGGAGACTCTATGACTGTGATTCGGAGGGAAGACGAGGATGAGGTTGAATGGTGGTGGGCCCGCATGGGTGACACTGAAGGATACATCCCTCGCAACCTTCTCGGGGTGAGACTCCAGTTACTGCCTCTCAGATGTTGAATTTCCAGCCAAGCTTTTGTGCTGAAACCCCTTTCTCTCCACAGTTGTATCCAAGAATAAAACCAAGGCAGAGAACCCTTGCTTGAACCCAGGAAACTGAGACTGGAATACTGCGGGAACTTCCGATGGGAAGAAACGTGGAGCGACCAAACCATATGAAGGATCAGCAATGAACACTATCTGGCACTTTCTGTTCTGTAGAGGGATTTCCTCTCTTTTGTTTCACGCTGTGTACTTCGAACACTAATAATGGCATTGTTATCCCTGATTTTCCTTTACTGTCATTCTGTCACATTTAAATGGTGTTAATGGAATTTGACAATTGATTTATTTTCCCATTGTAAAGGAGATTTTTTTTTTCTGCCAGTGCTAATGGTTGTATTTTTTTTTCCACACAACCACGACTCAAGACTGGATGGAAACTGACGACATTGACAATCTCTATGAACATTCAGTGCTACGTAACTGTGTCTCCATTATTTAGCCCCTGAGTAGATCATTAAATACTTACTGACATAATTAATGGAAAAATGATGAAGGTTTTTCCTGTACAAACTAGTAAAGCGTCACTAAAACTCTACCGTTCACATCATGCAGTATGTAAATGTTTTTGGTCTTCCAATATTTAGTCAGGTATAGGATCTAGTTCAAGTAGTTCCAAAGTGTAGTCAGAAACTCGCTCAGATTCGTGTCCACGGTGCAGTACAGATAGAAATGTTTGGTTCTGAAACAGTCTCATTTCTGTGTCAGTGCTGATGTATTTATTTTTGCTACCATTTTCACTCTAGCCTTCCGATTCAAACTGTAATCACAAATGTAGCATTGGAAGAATTTATAATAAAACACTTTGTACTAAACCTGACAAGTCTCCGTTTAGCTCATTTAAAAGGAATATACAAGGGTTGGATTTTCAACCGCTTGTGAAATCAGAGAAGGTTCTTTCTGAAGTGTTTGATGTGCTGAAACAAGTCGGCCGAAGATGACTATGATTTTGATGCCGACCCAAAGCAAGAATGTGTGACTTAGTCATTGTATCAAGCCGCAGTGAAAGTAGAAACTCCTATTCAATGTGACTCAAATGCACTTTTGCTATCAGTATCCTTAATTTCCATCCTCATTCTCTATAATTGTCAAACAACTTGCCTCTATATGTTTTAATTAACAGTTGTGGCAGAATTTAAATTTGTCCTCATGATGAAGATGGACTCATATTTATGATTTTCCTAGCTGTTTATGATCCCATGAACTGCTCCTCCAGGCTCCAGAGGTTGTGAATGAATGACATTCTCATTTTGTACTAGTGAAAGCAAAAGGTTTCTTCTCCAGGTTTTTGGGAAGTGTATTCTTGAGAAATGTGTTTTGAGGATTGACTCGCTCTCGGTGTCCTCATAATGAAACTGAAAATTCAAGATAACTGATGAGAAAAAGTGTTTTCATATTTAGAAAAAGGTATTTTTTTTTCGTAACCAAATTGTAGTCCGCAACACTGATATCATCCAGGTATTGCAATTAAAACATTAACTTTACTTATTTTTATTTGATTATTCCCACGTTTTTTCTGTTCTGTTTCGTTTTAGGCATTTGTTAATAAGAACGTGGGTTACTGAAACATACACTAGGTGGCAGCATTCCGCCGTCACCCGGCAGAAGCTTCTCGCCTCTCAACCACCTTCAGTCGCTGAAGTGTCAGTCGTACCTGCTCAGTCCGGTGGAGCTGTCGCGCGCTCACCAAGTCAAACAACGTACCTAACGCTGGACAAGAACATTCGAGCTTGTTCTTCCCTAAAGAGCGCCCTGTTTGTTACGTCTCCATACGTAGCCACGTCGGGAGGGAGGGCCACCTGCGCCGGCTGAGGAAAGTCTCTGCTCCCGCTGTTGCTGCGCCTCACTCGGCGTCTGTCGCCGTCCGCAGCCCGCTGAAGTCCAGCCGGAAACACTCGTCCTCGACTTGAGGTAGGAAGAGGCTTGACAAGTCCCAAACTCTTGGGGCACTTTGCTACATTTGTAATGTTAGAAGGATAGAAAGCACCTGAATGAAAGATTTAACTCCAGCTGTGGAAACTCACTGCAGCTGTCGATGCTACTGCAAACTATTCTCTTTTTTATCATTCATTTTAGGTTCAGTCTGCGGTCCAACATGAGTTATTTAAAACGAGCAACACCGAGGTTAATGCGTTTTCTATTGCTGCCTGAAACCTGTTCAACAGCCTGGCGTTTTTGTTTGCGTTTTATTGTGTCCGCCAAATGTGGATTCAAACATGTCAAGCTGTGACGCCTTTCCTCACAACTGCATCTTTTTATCAAGTGATATAGCTACCTACTTCCATTCTCATGTATTAGGAATTCAAAATTTAAAAAGCAATAATGCAATAATAATTTTTGTATGTTGTGTATTTTTAGATGTTAAAGACGTTTAGATGTTTAGACGACCTGAAGTTTATACAGTAAGTGAACTCGGTAGTAACGTCACGTTGGAGATGCACGTTGCGCATGGTGTGTTTTTGTTTTCATGTCTCACCTTTCCTGGCTACCTTTGTGTTGATCATGAGCAAACAATGATTCAGGTTTGCATGGTGGCAGTACACCGGACGGACATGTTTCCTTTGTGTGATGCCTCTCCAAGAGCTGACATATACTTACAAAATATCCAACTATAGGATACTTTAGTGATGGCCTTATATGCCTAAAATGATGTATTTACCAAGTACCCAAAGGGTTATGGCCTGCTTTCCAGGGCCACATTTTGCTTCTGACCTCCAATAGATGCCTTAACTAGAGTACTGGATACAAGCACGAGAGATTTTTTTTTTCTGTTTCGGAGTCCCATGTTTGTGTCTGGGAAAAGATAAAAAAAATAGATATCTGAATTGAACGAAAAAGGTGCTCAGAGAGCACAGATCTCCAACAGCTTTATAAGAGCACACGTAAACAAGCGTGGCGTCCCACTATGGCTTAAATGACAGCCACAACGCCTTCAGAAAAATGACCTCTCAAACGTAGCCTCTCATGTAACACATCATGGAGGATAGATATGATCATGGTAGCATTTGAAGAGACGGACTGCAGCTGATTGGAGAGAGATTTACTTCCTACTTATTATAAAACCTAGCGTCTTTGTAGTCACCAACATGGTAGAAGTCAAGACTATAGTTTCGTAGTATTTCAAGTATTTAGTCAGGTATAGGATCTAGTTCAAGTAGTTCCAAAGTGTAGTCAGAAACTCGCTCAGATTCATGTCCTCGGTGCAGTACAGTTACAAATGTTTGGTTGTGAAACAGTCTCATTTCTGTGTCAGTGCTGATGTATTTATTTTTGCTACCATTTTCACTCTAGCCTTCCGATTCAAACTGTAATCACAAATGTAGCATTGGAAGAATTTAGTCACCAACATGGTAGAAGTCAAAGCTCTACCATCTGCGTCCTTGTTCCTCTATCTTTTATTCTTTTAGGGAGAGGTAGTTGGGACGCCACCACAATTTCAAGATTTTAGTGGAATCCCGGCTCTTCCAGGATTCAGGAATTGTTTTGTCGTCAACATTTTAAAATCTGAAATTAGTTCATAACGTGTCAAGTTATTTTGCTGACAGACAGACCGATAAATGCCATTAAAAACATCACAGGTGAACTGATCGGTTCGATGAGAACTGGAACTTCATTCAGTAGAGCAATGTCTTGTTCTTTAGCCACAGACCCGTCGCCGCTTCTCCCAGTGTACATCTTTGCATGGACGGCCAGTATGAAGTCTTTCTGCTCAAACATCCAAATGGTTGCAGCTGAATAAATGCCACTGTGTATTAACAATTATTAGTTGAATAAAGAGGACAGTACCGTCCTTTAGTGTTTGTCACTAGTGTGACAGGTCAATAGCTGCAATCAATCCACTCTGAGTGAGAAGAATTTTGTAAACACAAAGTGGGTCTCAGTTTCTCTCAATGACTGTGAATGTATTCTCTTCCAGCCTTTGTTTGTCACGCGCGTGCAAACCCACACTCCGACAGAATACCATTTGAGTTGTCTGTTAATGGAGCTGTCTCTGCTCTGCTTCGAGCCGCTGCGCCTTCTTCAGGCACTTTTAAAGATGCATTTTAATTGCCCGAAGAAATCCAATCTGTGAATGAATGTCAGGGGACAGAGATTTGGTGCCGAGGATGATTGTTGAGGCTAAACTGAGAGGCTGTTGTGTCGCTCTTTAAATCTGTGTTAGCGTAGCACCAGGCAGTAAACTGCTCTATTGAAGCTTGTGCAATAGAAGTGCTCCACATCACCATAAACCATATAGTGACCTGTTTCATGTTTTAATCTGACCCATATTGGTTTGTAAAACTAGGCTGAAATGTTCATTGTTTCCGTTCTTATATCGTAACTATATTTCACCCCATCATAGTCTGTTTTGTCTGTTTTTTATTCAGTATCTTAAAATTATTATTTTACCTTCACGTATACTAAAGCTGCGTTTGTGGAATTTATTATTTTCTGTAGTTTCCATTTTTATTAGCATTTGTAGAAATATATTTTTGTATTCCTTTAGCTATTGAAAGTTAAAAAAAAAAGTTAACATTCTATTGTTGATGTGCCTTACATTTATCATAATCCATTGTGGCTAAATTTCTCATCTGCCATGGCTGAAGTTTTTGTGCGCAATAATCTTATTTAGTGTTCACCAAGACGATGTTTTATGATGATTATAATTTTTCTTTATCCTTTTTTTTATTGCACAGTTTGTAAAACTAATATTAAGTATTAATTCACTCTTTCTTTTTGCAAATGATAAAAAATATAAATTATATATATATATTATTCTTTTTGTATTGGAGTACTGACAGTCTGTCATTTCAATTTGTACTATTATATTTTAGAGATGTCATTGTCCGTTCCAGTTCAGAGACATCCTTCACTGTCTTCAACAACACAGACAGTTCTTTTTCTTTTAGTGATAGAAATATGTGATTTTTCCCAGCAACGCCAATTTAGGAACTCAGCAATGGTCCCTGCAGGGATTTAGAGTCACAGATAGGTGCTTTATTCTTTTCATATACGTTTATAGAGTTTACTAGAAGTCATAACTTCCTCTCCTGAGTCTGTGGGAGTTTCAACTTTAAAGACACAGCTTGACTATTTTGGGAATTCTCTCCTCTCTGGGTCTTGTTCCGCAGTGGAATATTGACATTCACATCACAGCACTCGTCTGGCAGATTATCACGTCTCAAACTTTGCCCTCATGGATTTTGCTCCCGTCTGTTACGACTGCTGTTTGAACTGGTTCCATTCTTTATCGATCTGGATTGCCACAGGTTTTCTTTGAATCCTTCAATCCCTGTTGTCACGCCAGCTCATGACCCCGTTTGACAGAATCGTTGGGGTTAATTATGTTTTCAGCTCGGGTTGTTGACGATATTCAGCTGCGTGTCACATGACCACAGATGCTCTGAGAAGATGAGATGACGCCTCTAATAATCTCCCCTGCAGGGAGGAGGCATGTTTTTCCAAATGTTTCGCTTTTACTTCACGCATTTTGAGCGCTCCCCTCTGTACTTATATCATTATAACTGAGTCAGATGTCAGAATGCTCTTGCGAGGGGTGGGACTGCTTAATCTATATTGATTGATTACAGACAAAAATAATCGATTGGTATATCACTGACTAATCGCGTACAAACTTCACTGAGAACATTTCCAGATGCACTTCATTGTGCAATGATGTCATAACCGAAACCTCCATGATGAAGATTGCAAAAAGAACGCAAAAAAATAAAATTGTTCTGTGCAACAGGGAGTTCACTCCCCCCCGGTGATATTGTGATTTGATGAATCATGGTTAATTTATTATAAACCTGTAATTATGAGTCCTAACCCTAGTCACAGTACAAAATATCTTTATCCTGCTACTCAATCAGTCAAGCAGTCAGTTTCATCATCTAAAATTGAATTGAATTGTTTATATAAGGTGGTGCAAAAGACTTGATGTGTCAAACACAACCATTGATTCTTTTTTACTTTCAAGTGCATTATAGGACATGTAGTGTGAATGATGGGTGTTTTTCTCTCTCTTGGCTATTGACATGAGACATCATGTTTAGGGCCATATATTACCTTATCAGAAGCCATGTATGGCTCACAGTCCTTGAGTTTGACCTCTTTGGGTTTGAAGTCTCAATCAAACTCGGTTGAATATCACCTTCTGAATCATGGCTCTTTTTGAATAGACTGTTTCTAAGTAGCTTTATTATCAATATTTATTTTTATTCCATTCACGGTCCATGGTTGTCTGTATTTGATCTGAGATTGAAACTCTCAACACACTGCCAAAATGTTCTTCAGACAAAGAGTGGGATCACGGCTGTCTTGTGTTTCCCACATTGACATTTAATGCCTTGATTCTACTATCCTCAAATAGAGGTGTTGTTACTGCTGCTACAGATTTTTGTGCTTTCCACGCCATTTAAGACCGAGATCATCAGTTCATCACAGTCAAGGTTTCCACAAGTCTTTGCCTTTGTGTTGAAAAAGTCATGTGTATGGGGTTTTCCTTATTGTCCTGCTAACCTCACATGTCAATAACCAAATGACATCACTGGCACCTTAGGCTGTTTTTCTCTTTGCTTTTATTAGTTAGAATGAATGTTTGTAACAAGGTCTCAAAAGAAAGAGACCAATGACAAGTAAAATGTAGTTACTTCAGGTGAATGACTACAGGGTTTGTTTCTAAAGTTACTCATTATGCTTACGTCTGTTATGTGTCGTATCAAGCTCATATAAAAATGAGGTGCTGTATTTCACCGCTGCATATGAGTCTTTGATAACTATATTTCTTTGGTTTGTCTTTTCTCCTTATCCAGGTTTTCTCCACTGCAGCCTGGAAGTCTGCTTGCGTGACTGTGTGTGTGTGTGACCCAGGGTGTGTGTGTGTTTGTGTAGGAGTGTTGTTTGAGGGAGCATGTGTGTATAAATGCCTGTGCATGTGTTTACTCTCCGGTCAGAGAGTGTGTGTCCCAAGAGGCGCTCGACTGAAATGAAGGGAGCTGGATCATCAGCGCTGCAGCTCCTGCTGCTCACCGCCTGCCTGCATACGGCAGCCGGTCAACCGTTCAGATCACCGCCGGATCTGGATGTGACACCCCGCCTGACAGTGTTGTCCAACAGTAAGCATCTACACTTTTGTTTTTTAATGCTGCGCTGTTTACGAATCCGATTGTTTCCATCTCAAGACGTTCACTAGCGTTGCCTTGAGATTCAGCCTCAGATCAAAGACGTTTGTGCATCCCTGCAGTACACCCAGGGAGAATACTCCACTCTAGTTGTAGTTGAGAGAAGCCTGTATCCATGACAACTGTTGTAATAAAGAAGCAGGCAATTTTTACTTGTATATTGTAAGTGCAGGATCATCATTTGTCACCGCGCCAACTCAAAGCCTTAACTGCATCACACGACTTCCACTTCTTAGTGTTGGAATTTGTCTTGACTGACTGTTTTGTTTATCAAACAACACCCACACCAACACTCTTGTTCATCCTCCTGATCTGAACATCTTGTTGTATCTAAATCATCAGCTGCCCACAGAGCCTCCTACACGATTCGGCTCCACTCTCACTCCTCCACCATCCATCACTCGCCCCCTTTACCTTGAACCGTATCTTATAAACCTTTTTTTGCTTCGGGCTTTCTTTTGCTTTTGTTCTTACAAACTTTGAATATGGCTAAAAATGTGCTTGGATTTTCACAGGCTAAGATTGAAATTGCCAAAATTGTATGCCAAACAGTCTAGGAAGAGAAAACAAATATTTTGTTGCTTTTAAACGATAAATGAAATTTGCAGTGAATACCGGACTATAGAGTGCTCTGGATTATTATAGAGTGCACCCACTAAATTTAAGAAGGAATTTAGATATTGTAGAGATTGTTATATTGTTATAGATAATGTAAACCGCAATGATTTTACCTCCAAGAGTGAATAGCGGGTGTAAAATATATCTGTTTCTACCTGGGTTGTTGTAAAATATATACAGTAGAATCACTCATTCCATTTCTAAAATGATGTCATTACCTTTCTATTTTCTTTCATTATAAATGATCTATTTTAATTTGGAATATGCGTCCATTTTTTTTCTTTTGAGTAAAACAACACCCAACACCCCAAAAATGATCAAGGTAAAGTTATAGGCTTGTTTCTATTAAGTCAACATTGGTTTTATACATGTTCAATTTTAATGGTGTTGAAGGGTTATTTATTCTTATCTGGTGTGAGAAACAGAGTTGGAGAATGGTCCATTTTCGTGCTGGGTAGGCCCAAACAGATTTGGGTTGATGTGCTATGCTATTAGTATTTTCATAATTTATATAAAGTAGCTGAACTCTAGGAGTCTTCATAAGTAAGGTAGAAAGCAACTGGTATCCAGGGTATTGAGTTTTGTCATTTGATTTCTACTTTCCAGGTGCATCTGTGTCACATCTCTGGTGTTGTGCAAATGTACATGGTGCCAATAAGTGAGAGGGGCCTGTGAAGCTCTTCCTAATCTAAAAGCATGGTTCATGCTTTACATAACAGCAGATATCAAATGGACGTTTGGACTTTTGCTAATGAAGCTCTTTTACCTGTAATAGGCACAACTGAAGTGCTATTCAAGCGTCATCATCAAAGCAATGATGACAGGCTTCTGATTATGAACATGCTGAGGGAATCATAGTTTCTGTTGGTTAAAGTTTTGATCAGGGCTGTAGAAGCTTCAGTCACATACCAGGCACTTCTGCTTCTGTCCTTTTCTAACTAAACTTTTTGAATAATATTCAAGTGATGTAGCCAACATACAAGTTCGGAAAAATGTTGCTTCCTTCCAAGCTGTCTCAGAGTATGTCTTTTCACAGTCAGAACTGAAACATTCATGTCCAGCTTTCTGTTTGAGCCTTTGTTTCCTAGATGAGCTGGCAGATTTTTCATGATAATCATGGATTCAATTCAATATATACCATTGTAAATAGATCTTACTTTTCGTGGGTTTCCAAGAATAAACCAATAACAGTTAATATGTAAAGTGAAGTCCAAAGCCTGGCAGGTCATCGCCCTGAGCTGCTGATCACCGATGCGTGCTATTGTGGGGTGTTTTCGAACTCTGTGTACTGTTCCGATCAGCTGAGATCCCTTCTAGTGTTTGCTTGGTAAATGCTGATCATCACGTCTCGTTTTACTGCCTCAGACAAACGTGCTCGCCAGACCTTTAGGTTTGGAGTGTCACATCAGCCTCTATTATTCTGACTGCAACCGTCTCAACTCTTCCGCGCCACTATTTTCAGATAATTTCCCTGACTCAGACAATCCAGCCGTGTGGAGTTGTGTGTCCTAATACTCCCCTTACACAGACAAAACGTCTCTTCTCCAGTGTCTTCAGTGACAAAGAAGCACTCGTACTGTGTGTTGGAGCACAGAAAGCGTTATTGTCTGAAGAATCCCACTCAGTGTTCAGATAATACTTCCTGTCTTCCTCCTGCTGCAAAAGAGGGAGGAAACAAGGAGCAGAAGCTGATAGTGGGTTTTGTGACACTGAACTTGATAAGACTGTAAGCCAGTTGAAGGAGAAGGAGGAAGTTGCAACCGTGCCAGTTGTTTTTCAATATTTCCATTGCTACAAAAAAAAAATAAGTTGGCTCAATTTATGCTGACATCTTGCTTCAACGATTCTGGAAATCCATAAATTATGATGAATCTTCCACAGATGAAGTAACTGATTGAAGTTGGGTGAAGTAGATTGTCATTACGTTTTATTTAACCTTGTCTTTGTTAGTTTGGCAGACATAATTAAATGTTTTGAGGGATCTTTCCAAAACCTCAGCCTGAACCCATGCAGTATTTGGATCTTTTCCTGTTTAAACAAGGAGATGCTTAACGTTTCGAATGTCACGCTTGGACCGGCGGGTGTCGCTAATTGTTACCTGCAGACTACTGCTCAGGAAGCAGCTGTCTCACTTTCATGAGCCCGGAAAACTCTCTGTACGCTGCCAAGTGCTGGTGCTTTAAATGGCATTTTTACTTACCGACGTAGAGACCCTTCAATGCGCTTCTCTGCAGAGCATCTTTCGTGCATGTGCTGCACAATGCTAACTTTATTGATGCAAACAGATTGAAAGGACCTCCACAGCAGACATGCGGCTGCCGAGTGAGCAGCAAGTAGGGAGGAGCAGACACATCACAACCAGCGGGGCTTTGCCAGAGCGCCAGTGTCATACGCGATCATTTTTTGCGATCAGCAATGACAAGCATTCACCGATCATGCTGATATCAGCTGATCATGATCAATGGTCGATCGTAGCGTCCCTAGTGTTCGGCAGAATGCAAGACAGGTGAAGAAGAGAGTGTGGACAGGGTGGAACAGATGCTGATGAGAGAGTTGTTGTAGAGGAATAGCTAATGCATAGATGTTGGCTGACACTGATGTAGTCCTGATGGTTTGGACACATGGAGAGGACTTGGAAGGTGTTAGTTCTTAGCTGCTTCTACTGTCCAATTGGTTCAGAATATATACATCAGCGTCATGCTATGGTCGGCTAGCATGTCAGCTGTCGATAATAAATGGTCTTCTTTCGATAATTAAACAGTTACAGTTCATTTTAATCTGGCTGAAACTTGCCTTTTTCTAAGTGTTTGCAGGCACTGCCGTGTCATGTTTACTGAAGCTACAGTAAGTGCATTTCTCATCGTCTGCAAGTTATGCAACTTTTCTGGCGCCTCACAACTGAAGGGAGCAACTTTATGACATGTGTGAGTGTGTGTGTGTGTGTGTGCTTACGCCGAGTATATGTGAGAACATCATTAGTTTTTCTACCCGCCAGGCGTATTCGACCAAATATAGACTGGAAATGTAGGAGGACATGCCGCACCAGCTAGCAGGGGAAAAAAACAACTTCAATCTACAGAAATCCAGGGACAGAAATAGGAGATCATGTTTGGCCTTGATGTTATTATCTCCTTGGTTTGGTTGAATCCTCCCGCTCTTGTTGTGCTGACACGTTTCACTTCCCAGCAGGACTATTTATAACTCAAATGAAAAAAAAATGGGAAAAGGAAATATGGTTATTGATGTTGTTGTGTGACGATATTTGGGAGCCTATTATTATTATTGGGGTTAAATATACAAGTTGATGGATAAATAAAGCAGTTGCAGCTTTCACATCTCGATAATGTAACAAATATTGATAACTTCTGATGCTCGAATGCTGTAATCTGTCTCTGAAATAATGAATCAGGCATCAAAAGATTGAAATGAGTTGTTAAAAAGTAGTGATTTTTTGATGTTTGATAATTATGATCACAATGTACTATTTCTGTACAAATGGTCACTGAGTCTAAGTTACACAGCAGCTCACTTGAAAGACAGAGAGGTTCCTTTCTTCTGGATGTCACCGAAGGAGCTGCTTAATGATGTTGGAGTGTTTTTTTTTCTTGGTAGCATCTCATCATTACCCACCAGATCAAGTGATCATTCCGGGACAGAAGCAGAACCTTTATAATTATATATTATATTTTATATAAAAAATGGACAGCTGATGGATGATGTCCATCAGTTCATTATGGATCACCAGCTGTCAGTATGACTTCACAATCCTTTTCACATGTGCAAGCAAACTTTCCTCTTGAGCTGCGTCATCTGTCAGAGACCTGGTGTGCTGCTGCATCAGCGGTGTTTTGCTCATTTTGTGTTGTTTAGAACTAGTACAAGTGCCAGGAGGAATGAAAGTGTTTATGAAGATGAGTGAATAACTTAAGCCTAAAACCACACACGTGTTCTTCACAATAATGTTTGATCATAATGTGTCATTGCTCGTCAGGTCTGCAGAGCTGCAGGCGTTTCGAGTCCTCAGCAGTCGACTACAGCACCATGCTGCTGGAGCCTGACGGCCAGCGGCTCTACATCGGGGCCAGGGGCGTCGTGTTTGCACTCAGTGCCGCTGACATCTCAGCCGGTCCCGCGCTCAACGTGAGTGTTTTTATCTCCACGTGTTGTGCTCATCGCACACCTGCCATAGTCTCATTTGCATCCTGCACTCCCTCATCCTCTTTTCTGCCCCGAGTTGACATGCTACATCCATGGTCAGGGTAATTTGAATTAATACAGTCATTTATTTCAAAATTTTCTCAGAGACTGTGAACTTTCGCATCTTTGATGTTTCAGTGAATTTAATCAAATATACTTCTCCACATCACCATGGTTGCGTCTTGCTTCTGTTGCTGACACGCATCCACTTCTTAATTTATCCATTTTATAATGTATCATGTATAAAACATTACAAGTTATTTTTACCTGTTTTGTTCTGTATAAACGTTGGAACGCATTGAGAAAATACCACAAAGTCACCATACACACTCCTTGCGTTTTCCAAAATTTTAAATCATGAATCAGGATTTATGATCCTTTATGTGACAATATGTTTGCTGGGGTTTCATCAGCTGACAGTCCTTCAGAGAATTATTTTACATTAAAGAGCATACATTTCATTCTTCTCCCTTTAACATCTGGTTCATGTGTTGACAGAGAAACATTCAGAAACGTGATTCTCCAGCTCTTTACTTGATGCTCATATTCTGTTGTGTTTACTAGATCACATGGAGGACGTCAGTCTCTCAGAAAGACCTTTGTTTGATCAAGGGCAGGGACGCCGTGGTGAGCCCTCTAACTTGATTTCCCATGAAACACCTGTGTATCTCACTCGGGATTTGTGCTCCTCTCTTTGTTAGACGGAGTGTTTCAATCACATCCGCTTCCTTCAGAGGTTCAACTCCACTCACCTCTACATGTGTGGGACCAATGCCTTCAGTCCTCAGTGTGCATATATAGTAAGTACACTGAATGCTAGTCTTCATGTTCCAAGCTGCTTTGGAGGGGTTCAAATGTTTGTCTGCTTCAGAGCGAGGCAGAGTTTATGATGACGTCCATTGCAGACGGAAGGGACAGGAGTCCTTATGGACCAAACACTGGCTACACTGGTCTCCTGGTTGGTACGTGACTACTGGTTTGGGCAGCTAAATGTGTGAAAACAGGATATAACATTTTGCCTTTCCTCTAGATGGCCAGATATACACGGCAACACAGTATGAGTTTAGAAGCTTCCCAGACCTCAGACGCAACTCATACCCCATACTGAGGACGGAAGAAGCACCCACACGTTGGCTTAATGGTCAGTTGATCATCTGCTATGAGCATTTAGAACTAGTCCTTACTAGTTCTTACTAGATCATTGGACAACCTTACTACTCTGTAGGGTTGTCCAATGATCGGAAACCATGACCTAAGTCTGACGCCGACCACATATATGCTGATCTGCATCTTTACGAAGGGTTTTCTTTTCATGTTTCTCACAGACTGTATGAAGAGAAGTTTGATTTTCATGAGCTATTTGAAATTATTTTTCTACGGCTTTTTATCTTTTAAAACTGCTTGTGATTTCTCATATTTGAGGTATAATTAAACTTGTGAGAAAAGGGAGTTGAAGGACATTCTGTACTGAAGTTTTCTTTAATTAGTTGACAAAGTTTCTCCAATTTTACTTGACATGAAGTGTGGCATGTTGTTTTGAAGCTGTTGGAGCTAAAAGAATTCCTCACATGTATTTGAATGATAATAAGTTAAGTTTAAGCCATTCTTGAGAAGAAATTAGACATTCTCTTGACTAAAAAAAAGTCACTCTGACTAAGCTCATATCTGTATCCTGGGAATTTCTGCGTGTAAGTACTACTGAGAATCTTAAAACATCTCTCTCCTCAGAGGCTGACTTTGTGGGCTCGGCCCTGGTGAAGGAAAGCGTTGGCAGCGCTACAGGTGACGATGACAAAATATACTTCTTCTTCACCGAGAGGAGTGAAGAGCAGACCTCCACCTCCAGTCATAAATGGGTAGCACGAGTTGCTCGGGTCTGCAAGGTGAGAGAAGATGTGATCTCACTCCAAACTTGAGGAATATTTGGGTTGCAGTCAGCCAACCATTCTATCGCTAGTGACTAAATATAGCAACTTGATCTTGTTATATATGTATCAAGTGAAACCAAGTCCACGTCACAAAGCTTGCTCCTTTCAGTGTGGATTAATAGGACTTTAAAGATATTTAAACTGTCACATGGTCAGTGATCGGCCTCTTCAATTTTATAACTTGAAGATTAAAAAAGCCTAAAGCACCTGGAAGTGAGTACTTAGACCAGGCCTGCACGAGTTAGCTGATGATCGATGATGGTCCCTTAATAAAGGAGGGATGGGGACGGCATGTATAACTAGACCCGGAGGGTGATTAGAAGAACAGACTGTGTGCAGCTGATGAATAATTCGGAGAATCAGCGTCGCTCACAACCACAGATAGATTGCTACAGGGAGAAGTGTTGCACAGGCTCGGCTCATATGACTGATTTATTTCCTGCTGCCAGAGACAAAGCAGTTTGTGAATAACCTTGTGGACTTTAACAATTAATTCTGGAACCATAATGAGACATTAACGGGAACCAAGAGGAAAAAAGATTGTAAATGTGTGTTTGGGACCCATTCAGACTTCAACCGCTTGGCTTTACAGATTATGACATTTAGTTTTTGAAGGGATATTGCTTTCTAAGGAATATTTCTGTATTTAATCCTCTGTTTTTCACAATTTATTTTTTAAATTTACATATATACTCATGGTGGTCGCTCATTCATTTATTTGCCATTTATTTACCCAGTCAATTCTTTTGCCAATTCTAGAAATAAATAAATATGTTCTAGCTCAGCAGAAAAAAATATCTTCCACCAATGTTTATTTAAGCTCACTATAGAATGATGGAATATTTAGACTTGTTAGCCATCATAAAAACTGATTATACTGTGTATTCAAGCTGCATAATTTGCCTATTTAAAGTACTAAGAGTTATTTTTCATACTTTTTAAGTTTTCTTGTAACATTTTGTCTGGTTTCTTTTACCATCTTTCTACTTATTCAGTTATTTTCTTTTTCATTCTCACTTCATAGGGTGATAAAGGAGGGCGCTTGACCCTCCAGAAGCGTTGGACATCCTTCCTCAAAGCCAGACTAACCTGCTCGCTGCCGGAGTATGGTTTCCAGTTCAACATGTTGCGCAGCGTGTTCGTCGTGAGCGGCCCGCAACCACAGAACACAACGTTTTATGGAGTCTTTGGCCTGGAGTGGTGCGTACCGAGTTCTGTGTGTCATGTATTTATACAGAAGACCTGTTCATCCGAAAATTTTCCTAATACAGTTTTATTATTGTTTGAATGTGTCTCTGATTATTGACTGAATACACTTGAAGGAACGTTCTGCACTCGAACACCTCTTGTTATCCAACGTAATTGTGAACCGAATGAACCACTAATAACAGTTTAACAAGAAGGATGTAGTAGAGCACTTTCATTGTGAAATACACAAGGCCGTGTGAGGGCTACATCCAATCCAATGTGACCTTGGGAATTGTTCCCAAGCTCACAACCGATTGCTGAACCTTTAGAGAAATGATTTGAGCCATTCTGTGGTCCATGAAGTGTTGTGGCAGGAAGATTTAATTTAATTTAGTTTTACTTGCATAAAAGCTAGATCACCATTAGCTGTTAGCCAATTGTATCATATTAAGGACGTCTTTGAAGAATAATTTATTGACTGTGGTCAAATGTGTATTTTAAAATATTATAAATATACCTGTTTCCTTGTGCTGGGAAGCCTTTACTTTGACTTCCTGTCACCACACACGCCTCTTCCTTCTCCTCTTCACCCTCTTCCATTTCAGAGCTCAATCAAATCAACTTGCTAGTATCTCCTGCAGCACTGAGCCCCTTCCTCTCTTTCCCATGCCTTCTTCCTATTAGTCTCCCTCAATCTTTTCATCTAGGTATACGACAACATACTGTACTCCCGTTGCTGTCACCATGGCAACTCTGGGTTTACTGCATGTTATTGTTCATGGTGTGCTCTGCTCTTCCTCACACGAGGTGTGTGTTGATGTCTTTAGGAAGAAAGTCAAGGCGTCTGCGGTGTGTCGCTTCTCCCTATCTGACGTACAAGATGCCTTTCAAGGACCTTACATGGAGAGCCAGGATTCGGGCTCTAAGTGGAAGGAGTACACTGGAAAGATCCCTGACCCAAGACCTGGAACGGTAAAGAAGCCTCTGTGTAGCAGTTTTTCTCACGCAAAACCTCAGATGAGTGCTGACGGAGCTGACCCCAGCCAGAGATAAGTGAGTAGGAGAGCAGCGTGGCTGAACATAAGGTTTGCAGCCTCAAGGATGCTGCTTATCTAACTTGACCACAGCTGTGGTGACAATGACTACAGTGCTGCACAGCTGGATTTAGAAACGTTATCCACCCCAGTGTCACCTCATCACTTTGAAGGGCTCTGCTGAGATGGAAATGTTTTACTAAAAGCCTCTTAGAGGAGTGGGATGAAGTAGTAAAAATGCTTGGGTCAGTTCCAGAGGAAGCAGAGCAGCCTGCAGGCCAGCAGCTGACCACTGCATTAACCTTTCATTTTGTACAACCATGCTTGATGCCAAATTGAAAAACTCTTTTTTTTTTTACACACATTTCATTTACAACACATTTCCTATTCATGTATCATTTCCATTTCATGTTCATCAACAAACCAAACCTGTTCTGTTGCTGCTGCAGTGTATAACCAACGCTCTGAGACTCAGAGGCATCAACGAGTCCACCTCTCTGCCAGACGACGTGCTGGACTTTGTCAGGCGACACCCGCTGATGTCCCGGGAGATCCAGCCATTAGACAAACGCCCTTTGCTATTTACAAGATCCACCGAATACACCAAGATGGCTGTGACCACTGTGCAGGGCCTCGATGGACAGTCATATACAGTGATATACATGGGGACAGGTTTGTATCAGTGTGTTGTATTAACAGCTAAGATGTGGATTAAAGTATGGATATGTATTTTTCCTTTTTATTTTTCTGATGCTGCAATATTAACGCGTGTGTTTTGTAGATGGAGGTTGGCTGCACAAAGCCGTTGAAGTGGGTGGTCAACTTCACATCATTGAGGAGGTGCAACTGTTTGAAGAAGCCCAAGCGGTAAACAACCTGCAGATCTCAGACAAACAGGTCAGTGAGACCGACACACACACACACACACACACACACACACACACTTCAAGCTCTTTCAACAGTAAATATGTTTACTCTTCCCCCCTCAGGCGAGCGTGTACGTCAGCTCTCGCTCGAGCGTCGTCCAGCTTCCCCTCTCCACCTGCAACAGATACACGTCCTGCTACGACTGCATTTTCTCCAGAGACCCTTACTGCGGCTGGAACGGAGCGGCGTGTGTGGACGTCCTGGCGCAGGCCGACAGGTGGGTCCTGGCGTGATTGGATCGGTTGATTCTGGATAATGCTGACAGGTTTGTTTGAGTGACCTGAAGCGTCTCAGTGACCCTGTCAGTTCACAGAACAGTTGCATAATCACAGTGCAGGTGAGGTGAGTGTGGCCTGTTGGTAAACATAACATGTAAGTGTGTGAGCTGACGGCTCCAAAAACAAATCTTTCGTCATGTTTATGTTACCAGGCTACAATTCTGTCTCACCGTGCTCTAGTCACTTGGTTGGTGAATCGCTACTTTAACATACCATCAGCCCTTTACCGGAGTTTATCTGACTCTCACGATGACTGATATAGCAATGAGCCATCCCGCTGTCAATCATTTCCCTTTCATAGTTTTTATATTATGCGATAATCTTAATTTATATTTATTGATGAGGGTGTGGGAATCATTTGGCTGTCCGGGAAGTCCAAGTTACAGGCACAGGCATCATAATGTATTGCATTTTCACTCTGGACGTGCAGAATTATCAGACTGTTTTTAATAGACATGTGACTGTTCCTTGATCCTGCCTTAGCAAACAAGCCTGCCCTTGATAGTAAAGGCCAAGATTGTAGTAGTAGTAGTAAACCTTGATATCATGCGTTTGACATGCACATGTTTTTGCTCTCATCTCAGCTTGATCACATGGTTTATTTATTACCAGATTTATCTTGAGAATAGATTAGATTAAATATTGCAGACATATTTTACGGTCAAAGAAATTAAGAAATTAATGCTGTAAAAATAAAGACATTAGTCAAATTAATAAACAATTACGACAAAATAAAATAAGTAGACTAAAGGATACTATGAAGTACAAGTGTAGTGACTAAATATGATTATTTATTGATTCACAGTGAGGATCACGATGGAACATATGTCCCCTATTAGATCACCGTCCTAATTGCTTATGTTTAAACATCAAGTTTTCTTAAGATGTATCAACTCCTCCTTTAATTCAGGGGTGTAGATACATATTCCTGTCTGAAAGTATTTGGATTAATGTCTGAAAACATTGTGACACACAGTGAGGTGGACAGCTGTGATCTCTGTATCGACATGACTCTTTTAATATGGCAATGGTGCTGACGAAGGTGGTCACAGTCTGGGTAGCTGCAGATCTTCGGATCACGTGTCTAATGGCATCTGTGGTGCGCTTAAAATTTCAACTTACGCTGTGGAACTTGTTATATTTGAACCATTACTCAGCAATAACTGGAGTTGCAGGCCCATAAATGGGACTTGACCGACTCCTCACTAACAAAGATGCTACGGATATTTCAATCCAATGCTCAGAGTACCAAAAGGTGTTTGTCGCAGCTAACGTGCGTTTCTATTCTTAACAGATCAAACTTGATTCAAGACGTCCAGCTCGGCAGCAGAGGATGTGAAAACGCTACAAGAGGTGAAGTCTGGTGAAGTCTTCTGGAGAGCAGTCTCCTTTCGAGGGGAACAAGTGATAAAATAAATGATTCTTCAAAGAATCACATTTGTCATCGGAAGTCACGAGTCTCTTTGCAGGATGGTTGTTGTGTTGGCAGAAACCCGTCCCTGTCAACTTTAATCGCTGTTTTTGCCGTGAAGAGTCTGTTTGATTTTCAAGGCAGGCTGACTCCCGCGCTCTGTCTTCTCTGTCTTTAACTCAGAGAAAGAGAGCATCATCTCAGCCTGCCTTGTGTGAGGCGTCAGGAATTAGAAGTTGATCGCTCCAAGTCAGCACCAGGAGAGGAGTAATTACATAGAGTTCTCCTGCACTGCTGTTTGATGTCTAGCTTTGTCTTGAGAACGAGCAGTGCGCTTGAGATGAAGACGACTGGTGAGACATATTAAGTTGTAGAACTTTTGTAGCACATCTTTTCAGTTACAACAGATGAACAAAGAGTTTAAAATTCTAAAGTATGTGAGCAGAGGATTCCCTCATCTGACTCATGAGTTCTCTTCTTCATCTCTATTTCATGTGTTTATTTCCAGCTGTTAATACGCACACTCGCTCGGTGAAGGTTGGGGATGACGTCCTGCTTCAGTGTGAGCTCAGCTCCAACCTGGCTACCTCCCTGTGGACACTGGAGGGGCGTGAGCTCCAAGGCTACGGCCTCGACTCCGGCTTCCGGATCGGCACAGATGGCCTGCTCATTATTGAGGCCCGGCAGGACCAGAGTGGACAGTACATCTGCTACGCCGTGGAGAATAACATCAGGGTCGCCATCAGAGCTTATAACATCTCGGTTCATTTGGATTTGCCTCCTCTTCGCCCCCCTCCTCCTCCTCATCACCCCTCACAAGTCTCTGTGAATACTGATGAGCCCGATGTTAACGTCACCGCTGCGTCTCAAGCAACTGAAGCCCCAAATGCTGGGATGCCTGTGCCTTCAGTCCCCGTTCCTCAAGGTCTGCAGTCCAACAAGAACAAGGAGGCCATCTATCTGTCCTTCATCATCGTCCTGGGTACACTTTGTATCGTGCTCACCGTGGTCCTTCTTTACGTGAGTTTCTGTCTGCGTGGGGACAACAACGGGAAGTACTCCATCCGCATGGCGGCTGCCGCTTACCCGAGCAGTAAGAGCCTCAAGAAGAACAAGAAAAAACAGAGGAGCTCAGCTCACCTGGAGCTGAAGACCATTTCCAGTCACTGTAACGGGAACGGACTCCATAACGGTGTTTCCAAGCAGCTGAATGGCGACATCCATGACGAAGTCTTTCTTCAAATTGTCCCAGGAGAAGCTCACTCCACATCTAACGGAGGGCCTCTCCCCCCGGCCCCTCCACTCCCACCCACGCCTCAGCTTCCCTCCTCTCCTTGTGACTTCCCAAACGGGCTGTCAGCGACGCTGCCCAGCGTGCTGCGCAGGATCAACGGCAACAGCTACGTGCTGCTGAGACAGAGCGAGTCTGAGAGCCCGTCGTCCCCGAATTACTCTTTCGCAGAGGAGCTCAACAAGATTTTAGAGAAGCGGAAACATACTCAGCTGATTCTGCCGAGGCCAGATGAGAGCTCAGTTTAACTCGATAGCTCCCCCTGTGGTGGGAGGACTGTGGTGCGCTTCCCCAAAGTACCTCCTGCAAGGCTTATTCTGGGAGATCCATGCATCTACCTCATCTGCAGTCGAGCCCGAGTGTTTGATCCAAGAAGTGCTCAGATCGACAAACCATGACGCCTTCTGACTTTGACAAGAGGAGGAACCCCTTTGGAATAATCTGAAGATTGTCGCTGCTTAACTTTCATTTTTGGCTGGACACGGACCTGAGTGCCAGTGTTTTGTTTTTAAAATTTGAATTTCACACTTTCAGACCTGCACTAACTGAAACAAGACTTTAATGTTCGAACTTGGCACTAATAAGCAAATGGATTTTAACAAACTCACCAAGTAACGGGGGTTGTTGTTGGATCTTGTTTTTAGATGATGCAGCTTGGCATGTATTACAGTGAAAATTTATTCATGGATTCACAATTGAAATAATCATTCACATTTTATTTGTTTGAATGACACGCTGTAATTTAGCTGTGCAAGTGGTATTATTTATAACACGTTTTGTTTAAAGTTCGAATGGAATTCGATGTGAAACATAGGCAGTATTTTGTATTTAGAAGCAAATATGGCCGTCCAAGAGGAGCTTTTGGTTTCATATGTTCTAGGAAAGCATAGCTTGGTGGCCACTTGCTCTGAGCGGAAGAGAGGTCTTGGATGCCAACATAATCTGAGGTGAGCTATGAGCGTCTCATCTCATAAACCATCTGCACATTTTGTTTTTTCATCATATATAGGCTGTTTAAATAAAACCTGTGAATGCAGAGGGAGGCAGGTAGAACATTGAAGAAGTAGGAAGGGGATGTTGCGATTAATGGAGGTGAAGAAGAGAATGCAGGCTGCATGGAAAAGGTGGAGGTCAGCTGGCTTCATCGGATAGCAGTGAGTGGAGAGGCAGGACATGTTGGACTAAAAATTGTTCATGGATGTGGTGAATGAGGACCGGTGGAGGATTTAGTGTGGCATAAGAAGAAAACTGACAGTGTCCTGATGTAGCAGAGAAAACATATCTGACTCTGCTGCTTCTGCTTCTCTCTGTTCGCAGGTCCGTAGCGCACTGTTCGACAGAAATCTCATAATTTGTCTCCCGTCCAGCAGCTTGAAAGCATGCTTGTAATTGAACCGATGACATGGACCTGACAGCAGAAGCAGAAGAGCTGCAGCGTGAGTCTGCACAGACACTCCTGCATTACTTTCCCACAGTGGGATTCAATGGCTGAATCAGTCGCAGCGGCGTTTTATTGGGTTTCACGTGGGCCTGTAGTTGCCAAATAGTTTCTCTCTTGATGCATGACTTGTGTTAGTTTCTATTTAGGAAGTTTGAGTCTATTTTGTCCAATGTGTAAATGTAGCTTAACACAACTGCTGGAGGCGGAACCCTGGAGCTGAACACATGACTATTTAATGAAGAAAACACTTGCCTTATTTGTCATTTACCCATTTACTACTCACGTTTACTTCAAGTCTGTGTTCAGCTCAAGTTCACTCACGGCCACTAACTGGGTTTCCTGTTTCACATTTCATCGACAATAAACGTTGCACTTTGCCCTCTCTCAGCTCCTTCTTCTCTGCTCATATTTAATTGCTGTTTTCCACTTCTGCTGGGAGTATTAAACAAGCTGTTCATCCGTCATATTACTGGCGCAGCTTTGTGCCAGAGGACCATCAAGTCCAGTGTAAACATTGTGTAACCATCCTCCTGAAGAGGAGGCCTGGCTCTTTTTATAGATAACGTCTTATGAAAATCCTAAACTCAACATAGTCCATTAATGAAGCTGACACTATTGAGAGTGGACTCATTGCTCTCTGACAGATGGAGGCTCTGTAACAGTGCTGTTGACCCATGAGCCGGATGTTTCTGTCATGGTTAGCTCTGTCCTACCATCGCTGCTGATTCAGCAGCATTCATGACAGTATTGTGGTGATTGATGTGTCCAGCTAGGAGGAGGTCCTGGGGCGGACCGAGGACACAGTCAAGAGATTGTGTTAGTCTCCCAGATAAGATGTAGAAAATCTGGACCTCTTTATGTCAGCTGCTGCCACCACGACATATCTGCCGGTTAAAAACTGACTTCCAAGAATAAGTTAGAGAATTGAATCTGTTTATTTCAGAACACTTCCTTAACATGAAGGGATCACATGTTGTTGTTTGGTTGTTAAGTTTCCATCAGGGCCATTGTAACAGTCACATGACTGTCACGCCCAGTGATGTTTATCGCAGCGACGTCAGTAGTACGAGGAAATGACTCTCCCTGAGAGACGTTTAAAAAAACATTCGGTTTCATGTATAAAGAAGCGATTGGACGTGAGGACTTTGTTGACAGCAGGTGAGATTGAATCTGCACTGGTGGTGGTGGAACTGGAAGTTCTGGTTCGGACGCATTTCTGACAGATAGCTGAAACTTTATCACTGGTCAGGCAGATTGATCTTCATCTCAGGTTTTCATCGCCTCATCTGTTATTTATTTATCAATTAATTGATTCATTTTTGTTCCTTATTACCTCTATTTATCCACTTTTGCGTCCAACTGTCTGTCATCTGTACATAAACTCTTATTTATCCATTTCTCCACGTATACTAAAGTATCCACTCACCCACTTATCACTGGGACATAATGTAAACTCCAACCTTCCTCTTAGCCACTCGCTCATCCAATCTTTAATTCATCCATTCATCAATGAATCACACACACATCCACCTTCTCATCTATTCATCCGTCTTTATATCATTTTATAATTTATCCGTCTATTCACCTGGTCATCGATACACTCCTCTGGCTTACGTATATTATGTCACAGTCATTAACACTACTGCGTCCAACTTCACATCGACCCCTCATGTAGTCATGTACTTGACCAAACTCCTAACTCTCCACTCATCCATTCATCCTCTCATCTACCTATCAGGTTATTCATCCAGCTTTTCAGTACAATAATATGATGCCGATGTATATATCCACCCTTAGAACCATCCGCTGCACAGCGTCTTGTCTGTCTATTCATTCATCCTTTCACTCATTAATCCATGCATCCAGCCACGTTTACACACTCATCCATCCATCGATCCATCACCCCCTGTCCAAACAGCCATATGTCCATCACATCGCCTTATCATTTGTAAATGTGTCCACACTTTCATTCATCTGTTTGTCATTCATTCATTCACTCTCCAACCTTCTCATCCGTTTATACATTCAGCAACTAGTACATACTATTGTAAAATCTATGAAGCCCAAGTGACATCTAGTGGTCAAAGCATAAGCTGAGGTATAAACCCCTGTCGATGGTTTAAAGCAGAGGTGGGCAGTTAAATTACCACATTATAAACTGTGACTGCTGTGAGGGGCATCATGCCAAAAAAAAAAGACGGCAATGTCTACAAAATGTGATGGAAAAAAATCTCTAGTAACAATGACGGAATGAACCGTAAGAGGTTCTCGGATAAATATAGCATGAACCATGTTAAAAAAGTAATTTTAAATGCATTTTATTTGAGTAGAAATCATGATAAAACAATGGACCAAACATTGAAGATGAAAAGGCAATTTATTTCAAAATATAGTTTGAATTTTCTTTCAACGAATTTTGAGGAAAATACTACAATTACAAATGAAAAGACGAAACAAACATTTCGTCATGAATTTGTGTTGTATTTACTGTTGAACTAGTACTGGCTAAAACAGAAACAAGATTTTAAAAATGACAGAAAATAAGTTATCAGTATAGTTTTAGAGGTTTTAGACCTCGCACTTGGCCCAGGTCTAGTTTAAAGAGTAGGGTCAACACCGAACGCTGCCACATTCTCTTCATCCTAACTCAAGTCAGTGGAAATAAGAACTGGAGCTGTGTTCTCTTTGTTCATCAGCCACCGTCCTTGTTGTCTGTGAGCAGGAATGGTGTAACAAGTTTCCTCAGTGTTTTTGTCGCCACTATGGAAAGTCCGTTGAATGAACCAACAAAGGAGAGTGTGTGACGTTGTGACAAGGCCTCCCCAAAACAAACAGCTACAGTGTGTCTTGATGATGAAAACAAACAACTGGGCCGCCTCTTTTCCATCTGGTCTGGCACACACACGCGAGCGCCATCAATCCATCACCTCTCCGTGCGTCTCTCACCTGACTGGCTGTCAGTCAGTTTTCTGCAGACGTGTCTGTCATACTCTGACAGGCCGGTGTTTGCCAGTAAACCAGATAAACAAGAGCTGGGACCTCAGGCTGAACTAAGCAGCAATTCTAGCACAGCAGAGCAACGCGCCATTAAGTACTGCTAATTGCCAAACAGGTTTCGGACCATGCAGACGGAACAAAAGGATTCCCACTGTCAGCTTTTCCGTGACGCCTGGTACATCAATGTCTGACGAAATTAGAGAAGGGCATTGGAGTTGATGTTGAGTGGACACACCCAACAGGTCCAGGTGACACGTCAGCCAGCACACACTCTTCCTCATGACACAGAAAGACTGGGTGTCGCAACACTGTCTTTATACTAAGGTACTGACCACTGCTCGCTGGGTATTCCCCGTGATCGCTGAGCTACAATGAAGTGACTCATCTGGTTATTAATACACTGTGTTATTAACAGCAAAGGAGTGTTGCTATTCTAAGAATGGGTGTCTGTTTGTGGTCTAAACGTGTTATTAGTAGTAGTACTAGTAGTATTACAGCATGTGTACACATGAGCTCAGTTCATTGTTCATTATACGCTATCTAGTGGTGGAGTCAGTCAAAATGTTTTTAAATTTCAATTTAAAAACCGGTCATTTCCTTATTTACTGAAGGACCTCTAGAGGGTCCTCGCTGATCTTAGTGACGTAAACGCCGCCCTAAACTTATGAAACCCGGCAAAAGGTACGCTAGATATGTACTGCTCTTGGCGTTGTTTTATGCTGACAATGCGCAACCAAAGGTGTCGTATCATAAGACTGAGACGCAGTCGGTGTTATCTCGAGATTATACTTTTATTGAGTTTTACGGGTCGTTGTTTCTGGGTTGTGGTTGCTCGAAGCTACTAAACATTTACTTTTTACGATATTGAAACGCAGACGTTTATCTCCATGAAAGACGGACATAGGGAAGTTGCTAGGTCAAGAGTCGCTGCACCCGCCAACTTTTCCATTTGAGTTGCAATGCATAAATAAACCACTAGAGGTCACTGTCGCATACCTTATAAAAACACCCTTCTTTAACAAGTAAGTTGCCTTTTCCAGAAGAACCCGTTTTGCGTCACCGTTACTTGTTGAACAAAAAGGTAAACCACGCACCTGAACGTCTCACAGCTGCCAGTGATGTCGCGCTCTGTTGACGTCATCGGCTGTGCTCAGAAACAAGGCAGCCATTCATATGAATATTCAAGCGTTGTGACGTAAGTTAGAGCGAAAATGTAACAGTTTCAAGTGTAATGTTTCGTGCAGTGCCTATATGAAAATGTCTTATGAAGTATTTTCTTATGCTCAGGAGTTGCATGTGACTGCACCTAAGTGAAAGTGGAGTCATTTACTCACTAAAATGCTTGCTAAAGTGTTTTTTTTAACAAAGTGATTCAACATAGTGTGAGTGACTCAATGAAGACATTTACTTTGTTTGTATATGCTATAATGCTGTTCATTCAGATCAAAATCTGCACTAGATATCCCCAAACTTTTTTTCCTCCATGGAGAGTGGTAGACTGAGCTGCTGGTCAGTTTCCTGTCATTGTTTAAACTTTTCTCCACTCTTTGGAGGCCAACATCTGGCCGGATGAAAACAAACCTGATCCAGCTCTCATGATATACACATATATAGAGAGTTTTATCAATTAAAATTCAAATAAAATGAGGCACTGATTGCAGCTATTTCACCCCAACCCCAGGGATAGTTTACGTTGTTAGCTGTATTTTGTAAACTGTAAACTCAGTCACGCTTCATGTGATGAAAACATCCTCTGCACTCTCACCACTCACAATGTTTTCTGAGGAGGATTGTATTTGTTCTCTCCTCTGCCATAGTTTGTTTGTCTCCTCCACAATCCGTGCTCCATTGATCCAAACAGCTGTGGGCAGCTTGTGATGTTCTCTTCCATCGGAGCCCATCATTGCCAAACAAACACAGACCTGCATTCAGATTAAAACAATGACGATCGACTCCTGTGAGTAATTCTCCCTGGAGCGCAGAGGTCACGTCGCTGCTTCCCAGATGTTCCTGAGGGGATGAAGGTCTCCAATCATATCTATATCTGTATGATCTCGTACGATCTTGGCTTGTTTTAAAGCCTCCAGATTATCTCGCCAGATGTCTGCTTCAGTGTGTTTTATCAACAAAGGAAATAGATTCCAATGTTTGAACGCTTGAGTTAAGATGCTGTAGAAACCCGACTCCTCAAGTTTGCTGGGCAGAACATCTGAAATCCATTCACAATTGACTTTCAAAGTGGCTCCCTGACTTAGCTTGTTTTTATTAGCTTGTTGTCTTGACTGGTTGAATTTGATCATATTGACTTCTCTTCTTAAGCCTGTTGGCTTTAAAAGATTGATCCGTTTGTCATTTTGCCCACAAGATTTTGCTTCTAGGTTTAGCTGAGTCACAAATGTGCTGCGATGTGAACTCCCTCAACGGGTAACTTCCACCTGATGGATGACCTGGGAGATACCATCATCATTAGCATTGTGAATAACTATTGGACCTGCTATTCACATCGGCACTGTCCAACATGAAAACATTAGCTCAATGTATTATGACACACACACACACACACACACACACACACACTCGCACACAGCTGATCCGGGTCCGGGTCTTGTTTCGCTGAGTGTGAAACACAATCAACATCAAGGGCCGAAGGCAATTTCAGGCTTTGCGGCAAAAAAACACTCATCTGAATCTCTGTCACTTCAGAGTGGCGGAGTTAGTTTCTGCTGACTCACATCAGTCCCCTGCTTGTTTATGTCCCGCCTTTTATCGAAAACTGTCTGTCAGTTACGTCATGGTGTCGTGGTATAGCGGAAACACTGATCCGCCTCAGAATAAATAACTTGGAGTTGAGTACAGATGAATGGACTTTGATTCTGAACAGCAGATTCATGCCACAGCGCTTGATGGTTTTTGTCTTTATTATGATGCTCCCAACAACATCTAAAGGCCCATGTATGCTCCCTGTATGTTGTACCATCCGTTTCAAACAACATCATTGATCGTATGCTTCCATGCGTTCTTTGAGTTGGTATTGCTGTTCACCAATATGTCCACCAGGGGGAGCAGCCCAGAGTCAAAGGTTTATGACTACAAACTCCAAAACCAGAAGAAGTAGTGTTGATAATGTACCTCTTGCGCAAAAGACAAAGTGGAGGCAGCGTTGTCAAAGGCGATGGATGGTGAGGCTGTTGAATACATCGCGACCTGAGGACGGACGCCATTGTAAGTCTTCCTCATGTCTCATGAGAGCTACATATCGGGTAGTAACAGCAACACTGCCCCACCAGTGGCGCTGCCTCGTATGGTAAGGTATGGTATGGTATGGTAAGCTTTGTGGAATCGTGCAGAAATACGGACAAAACAATGACCATGAAGGGACCTTAAGTCTTCCCAATCGTTGCTAGTAAATCTAACAGTCATTCAAAATTGTTGCGTAATGATCATAAAAAGCCTCCCATTTTTATCGCTTTACAAGTCTGCAGTTAGGCTTTTATGATTTAGTAACAAACAGCTCCACCGTCGTAGAAATTCGAGTACAATTCAAGACTATTTTCTCCATATATATTTATATATATATCAATGGTTTATGGATCCACTGATCACATTCATTCGTTTCAGACTTCTGTCCTCCGTGTAGCGTGGATCATAACCAGATGACTAAAGGGTTGAAGTTCAGCGGCAGGAGTCTGGATTACTCTTGACGTGTACGTGTGTGTCTGAAGGTGAAAGAGATCGTAGGTTAATATGAAGGTTAGACAAGCTCCACTGTAGATGAGCGCATGTGTTGGGAAAGAGAGTTGGAGGGCTGTGCGTTTCGGTAGCTTTACAGGGACGTTTAATTGAGTTAGAGGATCCAGCTACAATCCTGGATTAAAGCTCATCGTTCAGTGTTTATCTCCCAGCAGAATAACGGCGAGGCAATAGAGGGATTTGACCCACTTACACGAACACACACACACACACACTGAACTGCAGTCACTTATAGACACAAATGTACACACTTATTGCATACATATTTAATTTTCCCCCACATCTCCCTGTCCATTCTGCACATTTTGCTTTACTGGCCATAAAAGCAACAGCTCTATTGATCATTTTTATGGCACACCCTCCAGGGATCTTCTGATAACTTGGTAAACTTATTCAGTCGAAGGACGAACGGGTCAGAACCACCGGAGCGTGTTCGAAAGAAACAGCCCTTGAAGGTAAACAGATGCTTTGTAAACTCTACAATATTGATTCTAGCAGGGTTCGACACCCAAATTCCCTCAACGGTCTGCTTGCAGTTCGTCGTGTTTCTCCTCTCCAGCTGAAGGTCGTTGGTCACTCTCTAATTCCTTCCTCTCCTCGAGCAGCTGGGAGTTTTTGTCACTTGAACGGCTCCCTGACAGCATGTTCCTCGCACAATCCATCTCCGTCCCTAAGAACCATGGAAGTGGAATGACGCGGGCGTCCGCAGAGGCCAGTCCAGCCAGGTCAGGGGAGGAAACTTTTCAGCACTAAACTACAAAATAATATCACACAACTCACTTATAAACACAAACAATGTTTGCAACGCAGCATGCAAGCTCTCACTGGCCGTGCTTCTCACGCGTGTCTCTGACGTCCTACAACGTTCTGCTGCATCACGTTTGCCTTCTTTGCTCCTCGTGTGGTGATAAAGGTGATGAAGATTTATAAGGGGGCGCTGTTGACACGTCCTTGCCCTCGTCTTTTATTACAAACCTGCAGGAAGCTTGATCTGGACATTGAAGTGCTGCAAGTGATAAATCAGTATGTTACTGCGCCGCCGCTAACATCCTGCAGGATAAATTACAGCTTTCGTTACAATATGTTCCCTGCACGCAATTTTATCATGACTCAAGTATTGCTGCTGTGAAGATGACAACAAAGCCAGCAAATGCACAGAAATATACAGTGTCACTGTGCCACCACATCCTCACCCAACATTCACCAGTCCAGCTACTTGAAGTCAGACAGACAGTAGCACTTCCAACATTGTTCAAAATGTTTTTTTAAATACCTAAATGAAAAGATAAAAGAGCAGCCACATTATTTTCCATTATTTATCCTTCCGTCTCTCCTCCCTTTTACTGTCTGATCGTGAACCCGCAGGGAGAGTCGCAGCCAGATTTACACAACATGACAGGCTGCGGCCGCGAGCCCTTGCTTGACTAAAATAACCATCTGCACTCAGTTCTCCGGGACAGAATAATTCTCTTCCACTTGCAACAAAAGCAGGCACCACATGTGCTCATCTGGGTCAGTGCACTTGGAATTAATTATGAGAACAGTTAATGCGGCATCAGAAAACCAAAAATGAACCTTAGCAGGGCTGCTGCGTGGAGAGATACCAGCTAGCGTGAGACATCGAGCCACTGTCGACATTTGCGTCTGGAAGGAAAGGTCAGGACGTATAAACGGTTGCGTCGGCGGGGGGGGCATCTTCGCTTTGATGGTTCATGTGCACAGAGATGCTCAGAAAAAAAGTGATACATGGGTTCAGCACCTTGTTACAGATGAGTCTCATGTTAGTTACAGTGGAGTCGCAGGGTGAACAAACACAGACCATTGGCCCATTTATGCTCAGCGTTCAATACAGACAGAGCCTTCTGTCCGTGCTCTGCGTTTCGTCCGCATTCCTGCACGTTTCCTCAGAGCTTACGGATACGGACCAAACAGAGCAGTACCAACGGAAACCATGGGGGGGCAGCCTTGCTGTTACTACCGGATACACAGCTCTATTGAGACACGAAGAAGACATAACATTGGAATGGAAACACTCCGTAAATTCTCCCTCCTCCAGTGGCAATATATTTAGCAGCCTCACCAACCACCACCTCTTACAACGCTGCCTCCACTTCTCCTTTTGTGCAAGAGGTACATTATAAATACTTCTCCGCAGTCGCCATGTTTGTTTTGGAGTTTGTCATTGTCAATATCTTTCGACTTTGGGATGGATTGTTGAATCGGACGGGTACAATTTTGTATGTAAACACAGCATAAATGGACCTTTAGACACACACTCCTTTCCTTTCGTTGGTTCCAGTTTGTCTGTTAGCATCAATGATGGCAAAGCGTGGCTCATGATAGCAACATTTTTGCTGCGCAGCTTGGAGCCAACTGTATATTACTCCGGCAAGCCAAATAAAAATACTCCATGGGCTTCATTTGGCCCTCGGGCCTTGAGTTTAAGTTGGCTAGAAACTACGGCTGTGATAAAGTTAATGTAAAAGCATGGTAAAGGTGGAGAGTCAGCACTTTCTCTGAACAAGAGAAGGAGATGCTGAGGAGCGCCAGCGTCTACTCAGCTGTGTTTGGTTGAGAAGGGAAAAAACTAGAGGAGCGGTAACGGTGAGACCATCTGGATCTGGATCGTGGCTCTCCAGACACAGCCATTTCACATGGTAAACCCATTGTTTCGCGCTGTGCTTCATTTGAACTGTAAACAAGGGCCAAGCAGGACAAACCCAGATGAAGGAGATGAGCAACATTGTCAGCAATAAACTGATTTCCCTGCTAGAAAAGTGCTGAGTCAGATCATAGCTACACTCTGGAGCTAATGTCACCTGACAGCATGCAGTCAAATCAAGAAAATGACTCCCTCCATTGAAGAGTTGGGTAGAATCCCATCGAACCCAAGTCTGTGGGGTGAAAGCACGGAATTCTAGCCACTTGACCACCAGTGATGTTTAGGCTTGGACTTTTTTTTTTGCAATATAATGTTATGTGTATCAGAAGAGGTCAAGGTGGAGGTGGGACTGCACCAAGGCTCAGCTCTGAGCCCCTTCCTCTTTGCGATGGTGATGGACAGGTTGACAGATGAGGTTAGACAAGAAGCCCGTTGGACGATGATGTTTGCAGATGACATTGTGATCTGTGATGAGAGCAGGGAGCAAGTGGAAGAGAAGCTAGAGAGGTGGAGGTCTGTCTTAGAAAGGAGAGGAATGAAGGCTAGCCGCAGTAAGACGGAATATATGTGTGTGAATGAGAGGGACCCAAGTGGACAGGTGAAGTTACAGGATGTAGAAATAAAGAAAGTGGAGGATTTTAAGTACTTAGGATCAACTGTCCAGGGAGATGGAGAGTGTGAGGAAGAGGTGAAGAAACGGGAGCAGGCAGGATGGAATCATTGGAGAAAAGTGTCAGGTGTGATGTGTGACAAAAGGGTGTCGGCAAGGATGAAAGGGAAAGTGTAAAAAACAGTGGTCAAGCCAGCAATGTTTTATGGTTTGGAAACAGTGGCACTGAGGAAAAGACAGGAGGCAGAGCTGGAGGTAGCAGAGATGAAGATGCTGAGCTTCTCTCTGGGAGTGAGCAGGATGGATAGGATCAGGAAGCAGTAGATCAGAGAGACAGAACATGTCAGGTGTTTAGGAGACCAAGTCAGAAGGCTAGATGGAGATGGTATGGACATGTACAGAGGAGAGAGAGTCAGTACATTGGTAGGAAGATGTTGAGGTTGGAACTGCCAGGCAGAAGGTGGAGAGGAAGGCCAAAGAGGAGATTGATGGAGGTGGTGAAGGAGGACATGAGGTTTGTAGGTTTGACAGAAGAGGAGGCAGAGGACAAGGTGAGATGGAGGAGGATGATCCGCTGTGGCCACCCCTGAAAGGAGAAGCCAAAAGGAAAAGAAGATTCCACTTTGATATCAGTGTTTCAAAAAGTTGTAGCTTAAAAGTAGTTGGAGTTACAGGCCTACAGTGAAGGAGGACCTAGAGGGCTTTTACAGATTTACAGATTACTCTTCCACATCTCTAAAGCAACAGTGATGGTCTACAGCGGCACTCATTCCAATAGACTTGACTTGCAAAGAACAGACTGGTGGCATCTCTGTAGTGTCCTCACATGTCAAGCCACCCCACAACAGTTGCGATTTTCATATGAACGTTGACCAATTTCAGTCATGTCATGACAATCTGCAGTGTTTAGAAGCCAGTTCAAAACCTCCCAAAATGCTGACTGAGCTCCAGAATGCAGGTTTTTGTGAGAACCTAAACCTCTGGTATTAAGCATCACCTGTTTTTTTTTTTGTTGCGTGGCGCTCCAGTCTTCTCATGTGCCGCGTATCTGACGACATTCCTGTCCTCCCGCTGTGACACTCTTACTCACACACGTCTCCCATTTCAATAATGCTGGATTAGAATTGCTCCTCTTTGAAGTGGCAGCTTTAATAATCCTTGAAGGTTGGATCTTTGCATTACATTTGCAGCTTAGTGGATAGAAAATGAGCTTGGAAAAAAAAGGGAAGAAGGGGAATTAAAGAGGGTGTGGAGCCGCGTGAAACACTTCTATCCTGGAAGTATGGTTTGAGTCGACCAGTGTCACAGACGTGTTCATGACATGACAAGTTCATCTGCGGTGTCATGCAGCTTGGCCAGTAATTCAAATGCATGAAGCGACGGTGCATCTGGACGTGGAAAAGAAGGGAGATCAAAGCGGCGGGAGAAACACTGAATAAATGATTGGAGCTGTGGATGTTCTCCTAACAAGCGCGGAGTTGTTAAATAACCGTCTTTGTGCTTCACTTGACAACCTGGAGCAGAAGTAAAACAGAAGCCGTGTTCAATAGAATCATCCAGAAACTGTCACTCCGGTAAAAGCGAGGCGCTGAGAAGCTCTGAAAGTGGTATCACAACAGAGATGAAGATGTTTTCTGCTCCAGTTCTCCTTCCCAGCCACTGTAATTCCACTTGCAGACAAACGGTTCAATATTGGATGATCTGGCAGCTCCGTCCGAAGCTGGAATCCGCGGGAATAAAGTGTTTCACAGTCCAGTGCACTCTCAGGATTTGGCCATTATGGCAGTATGCAAATGAACCCTCCACGGAATTCCATTGTGCCGCTCGGACCCGGCTGCCCTAGTTGGGAGTTTGGCGGAAATATGATGGGCTAAATGGGCGGAATTTCAGTGGTGTTTATAGAAGATGTATTCACTGTTTTGTTGGGTTGGGTTGTTGGGTCATGATGACAAGTCTCATCTGAGCCCGAAGTTTCGGATTCTTGGCGAGGCCGGGCTCGTCCTGTGGTCAGGTGTCTGGTGCCTTATGAAGACCCCGAGGCGATAAGCCATGTGTGAGTCATATGATGGAGTCACTGACGGACAGACACACCAAAGCTGATTGGAAACAAAGGCCTCAGTGTGTGGTTACTGCTGAGGCATGGACGTGAGAAAGTTTGATTCGGTTTGGTGCTGGTTTCCCTCCAAAGACCAAGTTTGTTTTGGGATATTGCATGACTGGACTGCATGGTCGTTCAATGAAACGGGTGGCTGTTTTTGAGACCTCAAAAAGTCTCACAAAGTGAGTTGTGAATGACACTGCACAGATTTCAATGTCATTACAAAACAAAAGGTAAACAACGTTGCATAAACAAAATTCCTACGCGTGTAGTCAAAGACCACTTTTCAGTCAAGACCACCAAGACCAAGTCAAGACCGAACAGAATACAGTCCAATGAAAGCATTTCCGTTCTAGATTTATTTTGGGGGAAAAATGGCCGCTCCTTTTGCAGTGAATGTGTGTATCTATGACTAACATCACTTTGGTCTTGGTCTCGCCCCTCGCATTGGTCTTGGTCCCCACATGGTCTCGGGCTAGATGGTCTGGACTACAACACTAGAAAATAACATATAAAAGCCTTTGGTTCTATCAAATATGTTTTAAAAATAGTATCTAATCTTATCTGATTTATGCTCACAAGTTCAGGCTCTAAGCAGCTGACATCAATAAAACTGTTGCGGGACCAAGCTGGCAAGTCTTGGTAAATCATGAATATTTTATTTTTCCCACCGTGAGGTAAGTTAAGGGAATCAATCTTGCCCTCTGTTTCCTCACCTGACCCTCAGTCTGGTAATTACCGTGTCCTTACACACCCCGCCTCATCCCATCAAGCATCGCCAGATTAGCTCGTGGTCACTCGCCTGCACATTACACCGTGTCTGCCTGCTCTATTGACCTCTGAACTTATTGTCTCTGGTCCCTTGGAACTTTGGGAAAACCTTTGCCTTGTGATGGTCCCTTTGTGAACTGTGTGCCTCCTTCACCCGCACACTTTTCTGGCTCCCATCTCCTGAACATCTTCACCTAGATAACCTGGACACTTCTCCTGTCCTGTGGGTCCATATAGACAAACAACAACTCACACTCACTCATTTAGACTAAATACTCTCTGTACGCTCTGTGGGAGTTCCTGTAAAGATGAATAAATGTAAATCAAAATACCAGTGGAGCCACATTTTCGTTGCAAAAATTGAGGGGACAAAATGTTCATGAAATGAGATAAAAAAATATATTGTATTATATGTATACAAATATATATATATTTATATATAAGAGTGTCAGCACAAGTCGATCAAAGTAAAAAACAATTATGTACACTCAAAATAAATTAATATAATACGTAATGTAACCTTTATTTAATAATGAATAAATAAATATATGGGCACAGTATTATGAAGGAAATAACATATGTTCAAAAATAAAGTTTTAGATGACAGTACAAACATTAACTTGTTATGCTAAGATACTTGGTTTTAAATAGTTCTTTTAAAAGTTAGATAATGCAATGCAATAAAATAATTGTTTTTCTGAATAACTGAAACAAATCCCTAAACTGAAAGAGTAATTCTACTTATAGAAAGTTATGACTCATTAGTACGTTGTATAAATGTGCAGTCAATATGAAAAATATAATTGGCTTCAGATACAAAAATATAGTAGAAAAGTGACCTAAATAAAACAAGTTTTGCTCCATGTTTTCAGCGTAGACTTGTGTAATCCTCTGTCATCCTGCGTGGTCTCTTGATGCATGATATATGTTCTGTTATTGGTTGATCCACACACATGCTGAGAAGCCCAACATGGCTCATAAAAATGATGTTTCCTCAAGCAGTAGACCCAGAAAACCTCCAACTTTCATCTCCCACTGCTCAAAGGAGACTCTCCACCCTTTTTTTTTTTTTTTTTTGGCTTAATCAAGTCGACCCAGTGGGGATGAAAAGAGGCCGCAGCACATTTGCACGTTTCATTTCAGCTGGAAATCATATTAGCGTCGCAGGCAGCCGTGGCTTGAAGTTGAAATGAAGCATGGAGACGACTCAGAGGCGGAAAGGTTGGAGGGAAGGAGCGTGGAGGAGAGATGACGCAAGAGAAGAAAGGAACCACAGAAGAAGAGGGAGCAGAGGGGTGACTCGGTTCTTGGCATCGGTGCAGAAAATTCATTGGTTTGTCTCAGCGTAATGAAGTCGTTGAAAAGCCTCTCACATTTTTAGCATAATATGCATACCAAGAAAATGGCGGTGAACACGGCTGCTTTGAAAAACATGGAACAGAAATACCGTCACTGGATCAAACAATAACATCATGTTTCACCTCTCAAAAAAACGAACAAAAAGTCAACATTAAAACCAACACCTTCTGCTGGCAGTGATGAGTGCAGGAGCTCTGTCAACTGAGACTCAGACTAGATCTCTTTCACAACAACGCGGCCAGTTGAGATGTGTCTGGCATCGCATGAAAGTCAGGATCATGGTCAACTTCCTTCAAAACCTTTCCAAATGTCCTTCATAAATGGTTTAAAGAAGTTATACGGCTTGAGTTATGAGTTACTTGACATGACTGATACATTAATGATTTTTCATTTATTTTTAATATTTTTGAATTGTATTGTAGCAGAAGATACATTTCATATATATATATATATATATATTTTTTTTTTTTTCATTTGTATAGCATAGAATAATAACAACAAATTGTTAGTGGTTTTAAATGAATTAATAAATACATTAAAAATCTACTAAACTACTCAGAAAAGGTGATGTCACCAGCCAGAGTGCTGGAGAGGGATCAGTCAGGTGGTCGGGACCCCCATATTAGGTACGTGATAAACTATTATCGCACCACACAGAGCCTGAATTGGGGGTCGAGTACGTGGGTTGTGGGTTAGTAACACAATAGGGTTTGATGGAGTGAATCACCAGGTACATGTGCGTGCAGCTGCTGCTCAGGATTTGTGTCCTTGTAAACCTCAACTCCACGAATGAGGTCATTCACAGAGATCTTCTTTCACGGGGGAGCCGGACAGGTGGCCAGAAGAGAAGAGCCCAGATTGTGTTTCCAGGGGGTGTGAGGGAACAGGAGGCCGGGACTCTCCATACCTGCAGGATCAAAGCAGACAGCATGTCCACCTGTGAGGAGAAGAAGGAGCAACGCTTCTCTTCAGTTTGGAATCTCTGAATCAGAATCAGAATAGAATGTATTGCCATGGTCAGTGGGGGTTCACCAACTAGGAAAGTGCTCCGAAATAAAATAAAATAAAATAAAATAAAGGCTGATCACAAATTTAACAGTCTGATGGCTGAGGGGAAGAAGCTGTTCCTGTGACTGTTGTGGTCTGGATGGACCGTAGCCACCTGCCAGAGGGAAGAGGAACAAACAGTCCATGTCCAGGATGAGAAGGGTCGGCTCTGATCCGACCCGCACGTCTCTGGGTCCTGGAGACACACAGGTCCTGAAGAGGTGGCAGGCAGCAACCGATCACCTTCTCAGCAGAACGCACGATGCGCTGCAGTCGGCTCTTGTCCCGGCTCTTGTCCCTGGAGGTGGCGCTGTTGCACCAGACAGTGATGGAGGAGGTGAGGATGGACTGGATGATGGCTGTGTAGAACTCCACCAGCAACTTCGTTGGCAGTCGTAGTTTTCGTAGCTGCCTCAGGAAGAACATTCTCTGCTGGGCCTTCCTGATGAGGGACCTGATGGTTGGCTCCCATTTGAGGTCCTCAGTGATGGTGGTTCCTAGGAAGCAGAAGGAGTCCACAATAGGAAAACCAGCCAACATGAGAGGGGATGGAGGTGCTGTGATTCTTCTGAAGTCTATAACCATCTCCACTGTTTTCTGGGCGTTGAGCTCCAGTTTGCTGTTGCTGCACCAGGACACCAGTCGCTCCACCTCCCTCCTGTAAGCCGACACATCTCCCTCTGAGATGAGTCTGATGATGGTGGCGTCATCCGCAAACATGATCAGCTTCACGGACTGGTGACTGGAGGTGCAGAAGTTGGTGTAGAGGGAGAAGAACCATGGAGAGAGAACACTGAGGAGACCCGATGTTGAGGATCTGAAAGTCGGAGACAGTCGTCCCCAGCCGCACGCTCTGACTCCAGCTGGTCAGGAAGTCTGTAATCCATCTGCAGAGGGAGTCAGGCACGTCGAGCTGGCGAAGCTTGTCTTCAAGCAGAGCTGGAAGAATCGTGTTAAAGGCAGAGCTGAAGTCTACAAACAGGATCCTGGCATAGGTTCCCAGGGAGTCCAGATGCTCCAGAACAAAATGAGGGGCCTGGTTCACTGCATCGTCCACAGATCTGTTGGCTCTCCAGGCAACTGCAATGAGCCCAGGTGAAAACAGTCTTCTTCAGTTTGGGAACTTTTACTGATAACATAAGTAAACGAATGACTAACTTCCAGCCGCCCCTCACTTGTAAACAAGACCCCAAAACATCCACCCGCACGTGGCTTTACAATAGGATTTGAGCGTGGCGACACCCTCTTGTGGCGCCTTGACGTTGCGCTACTGGAGGAGCAGCGGCGGAGTCTCCCCGCCCGCGACAGCAGCGGACCGGGCTGCGCGGGTGAGAGAGGCGAGCACGCACTCGAGCAGCAGCAGCAGCAGCAGCAGCAGAAGGTCTGTGAGCTGCTGCGAACCGGACCTGTCCGAGGATAGAAACACCAACCTCTGCCCCGAGAACTGGTCTGGACTTCTTTATTGTGACACCGTCGAGGAAAGTTGAACTGCCCGAACTAAGAGTGGCCGCTGTCAGACACCGCCGGGACATTTGAGGAAATACTGTTGGGAACCACAACAGAGCGCTTGTTTAAGGTGAGTGGACGCTGCTGTCCAGAACTGTGGCTTCATCGTGGGGGAACTCCTCCTGTTCAACGCGCTTTTCTCTCAGAGTCCGCTGTGTTTTGTCTGTTAATAACTTTTATTATACTAGTAGGAAATGCGAGTTAGCTTTGAATTCCGCCAGACATATTCTGGCTCGTTTTGTGAGTTCAGTATATGATCATTTAGTTGTTGATAGTTAGATTTGTTCGTAATTCATAGTCTTACTTCGAATGAGTTCCATTTACCCTGAAAAAAACAACATTGTTTTTTTCATGGCAGTTTGTGCGTGTTTTAACATTTTTTTAAGTCTAATATTATATCTATCTATCTATATATATCTATATATATATGATCTTGATCTTGATCTGATTTTTAATTCTTATTATAATATATATTACTATATTTCATCCACATACTGCCACCTCTGGCTTCTTGATCGATGTACTTGACCTCATGTTATTGTTCGACTCAACACTTGTTGGAGATGGTTGTAGTTGTAGCACCAGTGAATGTGCTCAACATGTCCAGTAACTGGAATGAAAGCCGTCAAATGTTTAAGTCAAATGAACTGCTTACTGAGATATGAGTCAACATGGCTGTGCCTTCCTGAAACTGCTGTGTGTGTGTATTACCAACATTGCAGAGTGTCTTGTTCAATTGCTGTTTAATTAGCTAAATGGCTCCAGGAAAGAGCCGTGGCTGGTCTAAAAAGTGAGCATCAAATCGCAAGGAAAGTGCCTGGTCAAAAAAGGGCCGACGCTGTATCGAGCAGGTCAAGTGGAAACTCAAACGAACCGTGTGCTAGCAGTCGCAAAAGTAACATTATCTCACTGCATCGTAGCGTTCCACCATATTATCCAGATTTAACGGCACCTCACTGGGAGACTAGATCATCCGACGCCTCAGACGAAGGGGTGAGGGGGGGCCCTCATCTGCTCTGACAAGAGAAGAGGATTTAGTTCATGATGTTTGCAGGAGATAACCAGGCAGCGTGAGGAGCACCACTGTGTTGGAAGTGGCCGTGATGCCGAGGGATCATTTTCATCACACGCCTCTTCTGAGCATCCCTGAAGGTTTTAATATGAGAGGCCGCCGAGCGAGACCGTGACCAAAGTCACGGTCAATGTGCTTTCCTTGTGTCGTCACTTCATCTTTCCTCTGCTGCCATTCCCCGCCCACACACCTCTTCACACTGAGCTGATACCCATCTTCATTATCGCAACATCTCGTATAAAGAAAACATCCACACGTGGGTTGTAAAGACACTTACGTAACAAGTGGAGCAAAATCCCACATGGAGCGCAGAGCAAGCTGGGAGTGACACGGTGAGTCATCTGACCCACACCTGGGACAGTTGGTAGGAAGCCCCTAGAGCCACGTGGGATTGGACGGGTGAAGCTGTTGTCACTTCGCTTTACTGCAGCGACGGTGACGGGCATAACAAGAGCGCGATGTGATTAAAAGCATGTGAGCGCCGTGTTGACATATTTAATTCATTCTCATCCATCATGCTGTAATGCAGCGCCATCTCACGATGTCTCGAGACGCCTCTCCAGGTGTGTGTCGAAGACAATCCCTTAGGAAGCCTAAACTTCTGTCTGTCTGTGATCACGCCTCAGTGCCAGGAAAGGTGTTTGATGTTCAAAGTATCTCTGGCACCACTTGTTTGCTGGAGCGGGTTCAGTGCAGCGATGTCATGGTGAGAACCATGCCGCCGATCCTCCTCAGTCAGATGTCTGGCAGCAGGAGCATCGCTGAGATTTCCTCGCTGTCAGGGCGCTGAGACGGAGCAAGGAGGAGGAAACAGCAGGAGGGTAACCGGCTGTCGGCTTTTACCACACATTTGTGCCAGATAGCCTTTAATGCGTAATAGCACGGGTTTCACACAACAGACTGTGAGCCATATTTAGTCTTATATCAGTGTTAGGATCAATGATAAGGTTTAGCATCCAGTCAATGACTAGTCGACTGTAATCGACTACAAGTAACATCCGACTTATGACCGGGATCGGTTCCGACCAACCATTGAACGTAAGTCGAATGCCATTCAAAATAGACGCTGTGTGAGAGTGAGATGCTGGGATACTGCGCTGCCGTAACTGTCATACGAGTTGGCGGGCTGCTTACGTGCTGTGGTGCCAGACATTGAATAAAAAAAAGCTGAGGCTACACGACCACCACTACCCGACACGTAGAAAGCATGGCACCATTTCTCATAGGGCACATCAAAGGACACATACCTTCCAACCCGTATTTTAAATGAAATATGCCGTTTCAAAACATCATTTAACACTGTAGAAGACTTAACAACAATTGACATATTTTCTTTCTTTTTAAAATGACTATTTACTGCTCAACAATAAAACTGGTTGGCGTAATCTTTACACATATGACTGGTCAACTAATGGATCAGTGACTAAGCAACTGTCTAAAGAGTGGTTACAGCCCCAGACATAATTCCATTGCAGCCATTTAGCAGCCTGGTGTGGGCAGCGTTGACTCCGAAACATTCCATGATTCATAAACTGAATTATCTTGCCAGGGCTCAACAATATATCGTATCTATATTGGGATATGAACATTCAAGATGTAAAGCTTTGTATCCCTTCAGTTTTTTTCTGGGACTGCATTGATATTTATCGGGTTTTTAGCCTGAATCGGGTCACACTGACTGTCTTTTTGTTCTTTCTACAAAGCTTCCGCTTGTGACACACAGGGATGTGCTTTAGCTGCTATACTGCCACAAAGTCAGGTGACTGGCTGTTCAGGTGAGCCTTGTCTGCCACACCTACATATTTGTAGCATGTGGCTCATCACTCCCAGGATATGTATCGTATGCCTAATACACTCACAGCCAAGATTACAAATGATTCAAGCGGTTGATTCAGATGAGTTGATATCGTAACACGTGCCGTGGATTAATCTTGGAACTGAAGGTTTTTCTCCTGAGCAACAGTGAAACAGGGACTGAGGTGTGTCTCAGAAAACGTGGCGGGATGACATGTCATCATGAGGACGGAGTCACTCTCAGCCAGTCATTAGCTTCCGCTGACGTTTCCAGACTTAAAAGAGTGCCGGAGCCTGTAATCTGTCCCGCACTGACCAGTAAAAGAAACGGCTCGGTGCTCAATGGCATGTCCGTCAGAGTGCAGTGGAAGTCTGATCGGAGGATGATATGGGCCCTAAAAGCTCAAGAGGTGGAATCAATGCAGAGTGGTCTGAAGTCGCCCAGCGGCGGGTCAGTCGCGGTGTGGCGGCCTGGTCGGGCGCCGGCGTGGTTCAACTTTCTGCCGTGTAGGAACATGCTAGAGACAAAGCCGATCAATATAAAGCACCCTTCCATTAATCGCCCACTTCCACCGTCACAACTGCAGATGGATGGACAAGGAATGAAACGGCCGCTGCTGAGTCAGCGGACCACACGCACGCAGCGCACATGCAAGGGTGATGGATGGCCCAAGAATTGGGTCCACCACGGAGGGTTAATTGTTTGAGCCGTTTTAGTAGGTGCGAGCCTGGAAGCTGCAACAATTAAGACACTTTATTGCTCTTTTACTGCTGTGTTTAAGCAGCGCTGGAAAAAGCCAGTATCTCTGAGGTGTTATTTTTGAGGGTTGACACGACTGACTGTGCTGCGAGCGCCATTGATTAAGCTGCGTCTTGTTTATTGGTGTATTGGAAATCTGATTTGTGCCACGACAGGAAGCAAATCATTTATTTACTTGTGAATAGAAATGGTCTCCTGATGTTGTGGCTGTGTTTTCCCCTGCTCTTTTCGCTGATTTCTTCCTTTCTCAGCAGAATTCAGTGGCTGTGATTTATGTGTTTGTGATGCAGAAAAGTGTCTGTTCCTGATGATGCGCCTGCCAGATGACCCCACTCCACCCTCTTGCATCAGCTGACTGGCTGTATAAACCGTGTCCAGCTCGACTTTAGAGAGCTGGGACCTTTCAAACATGGGAAGTTTGTATCCCAAACCTCTCTGTATTTCTCTCATCTTGGGCTGATAAAAAAAAAAGTAATGGGCGACAGATGTCCACCCCCTCCTCTGCTGGTGCTTTTTCTCCCCTCACTTCTCTCTGGCATGCACACATGTCCGGCCCAAAGGTTCCCAGAAATCCTCCAGGAACCTCTGGGATTCTGGCCCAGTTGTGTTTGTAACTTAACTCCCACCACCCTCCGCTCCGGTCCAAACCTCCTCCCTCTCACCGTCACGTGTGTGTATTCTCAAAACTCGTCTCCAGCCCGCTATTGGAAAGAAAGATGGCGCTGCCAGGGTCGCTTGAGAACGAGCGTGGAGTCAGTGTTCTTTCAGCCCTAATAAAAATGTTTACCATGGAGCATTATTTCCTGGGCGAGGTCAGAACTCAGGATGGTTACATAACTCACTCAATTCTGAATTCAAACCTACTGTAAGCAACAATGGCTCCAGTGTGATTGATTCACAAGCAGGCGTCCTGCAGCGTCCCGCTGTGGTACAACATTGAAAAGCCTTATTGTCCAAATATGCTTGCGATATCCATGTTGGGGGTCAGAGTGAAGCTACTTTCGGGGAGACAGAAGTGGGTCAAGGTTCAGTGGAGCGTCCCGTCTGAGCAGGAGGATTGGAGAGGTGGAGGGGGATTAAAGGGCGTCGTTGGTACCAGGGACCTCCATCAGATGATGGGGAGGGAGGGGGCCGGTCTGTCTTCTGTCGCAACACACTGGAGAGATTAGTATGGGAAACTGGAGTCCGGCTGTTTGTTTTTGGATGCATGTGGGTCTCTATGGCCCGGGGTCTGACAAGTGATGGATGGTCTGTCAGGAGTTTCTCCACTCGTGGTGCTCAATACACAAGTACTCATGGGAATAAATACTTTTTTTTCTTGGTGTCAACTCGGCATTGAGGGTAACGCTGAGAGATTTCAAAATATTTCTTTATTATTGTTGATGTATATGATATTATTCTTCTGATAAATAAAAGAGTGGGACTTCAAACGCTCTTAAAATTGAGCATTTATTGTAGTAAATTTGAACTACGAAATACTCACCTGTTGGTGTGCAGATTAGCAGAGTTGTTACTTTCAGTGCGCCTTGCCACTGTAAACAAAATGCTTCTTTGTGCCTGAAATATTGGACTATCCGTACATAAGGCCGGTGATGGTGAAGCTACTTTGCAAGTGTAGCCAGGAAAACTGCATGTACTTCAACTTGTCTGTGGAACTACATATTTGCCCAGGAGAAATGAAGTAAAGTCAAGTAAAACTGCGGGAGGAAAAGTAGCTCTATCAACGTATGTTGTCTAAAACAGGCCCACCTTCCCCAGAACAAATGGACCCGAGGCCCATTCTAGTAATAGAACTGATTCATTACTCTTGACTTCATTTGTGATCATCAATCATATTTTATCTACTTACACTTACGTAAAGAAACCAAAGCCTTGTGAAATGAAACCACATGATTATTGCAAATATATTTGTCATTGAAAAGTCCAACCGGCAGCAGAACCAGGTGCAAGTCATATTCATCAAATTTGCTAAATAAAAAAAGGGAAAAAGAATACACTTGATGCAAACTGTTGAGAAAATTGGAAAAACTGAATAAAATCCTTAATAAAAATAAATACAATAAAAATGCTGGGGGGGTAGCATCACCTTCTTTATCTTTTTTTTTTTATTTTGAAGAACATATTTTTTAACTATCACAGATTTGCAGATGGCTAATGTATTAAAACTGAGCGTCTCGCAGCCCTCACGGCCCATAAGTGTAAAACAAAAAAACCTTTTAGCAGCCTTCTAGGAGGCGCTCATGGCCCAACTATGGGCCCCAGCCCTATGGTTAAAAACCACTGGTCTAAAACATATGTAACAGCCTGAAAAAAATAATATCTCCTTTACATATAGTCTGTGTCTGTTGATGCATCCAATATGCAACATCATATTCTGGCTCAAATGTGACCACTGTTGCTGGGAAAAACCTCGACTGGAGGACCGTCGTTGATTTAGTAACTGTGGTGGACGTTATGTTTACTGATTGGAAACTTGAATGAGAAGACAAGAAGAAAAAAATATTCCATGATATAATCCCAACTTTTTTAGAGATTGAGCAACTTGGAAAAAAGGCTTGAATTAATTTGTGGAGCACAAAATATTAATGTCGCCAGCAACTGTCAGCAAATTGTGGCGAAGACTCTTCGACACACTTAAAAACCAGCACTGCTCTCAGCTCTTCGGGTGGTGTTTGATCAGATGCTTGTAGAATTTGAGGTGCCGAATCCCAAACTGTCCTGAAATTACACTAGAGTTGAGTGTTGGAGCAGAATTATCCTCCATCTGAAGAGAGCGTGGCAGCGACAAGTGATGACTTTGCTGCCTTTCCAGGGTGTCCCTCCTCCACTCCATTAGCTGTAGTTGTGCCCAGGAACTGGCTACATAAAGTATTCAACAATTATCCAAACTGTTTTAAACAGAAAACTTCTTTTGGTAAGGTTTCTAATCCCCTGCTGGTGCAATAATCTCTCCCCTCAAAGAATACGTAGCAGGAGGATTAGCGTGTTTGGGTGACTGGGAGCCTTATGAGGACAGGGAGACAAGCGGTCAGACTGGCCGGCAGGTTTAACTTTAATCTGCTCATGGTTAAGCTGTTGCTGTTTGCACATAGATCATTTAAATGAACTTGTTAAGAAGCTAACCATTTTGTTGTGCTGCTAAGACTATTGTGGTCCGTCGAGTGTCCTGAGGCAAGGAAGAGCTTGAACTCAGTGCTCTCAGGAGGTAGAGCTACTCCATGGTGAGGTAACCGATGGATGCGGAGACAGAATACTTGGAGGGAACAACACCAGTTGCCTATTAAACGTCAACTATTGCGCAAGAGAAGATAAACAAGTAACACATGGTGCTTTATGAATGTGGTCAGCTTTGCAGGAGGTGGACATGTCCTTGCGTCTTTCTCACCGGCCGTGTTATATAACAGAGATCTCCTCGCTGATGTGATGGTAAAGAAGCAGGGGCGCCGACAATCTTGTGGCGTCACGTGATCAATCATTTAACGGCGGGTTTGCTGGATCCGAAATTTTCTGCTCGCCGTCAGCAAACCAGCTTTGACTCAGGTTTGCAGTCGGAGATCAAAGGGGGCCGATGTGGAGAGTTTGGAGGGGCAGTGGAAGAAATGAGGGCACACACGTTTACGCTGCAGCGTGGGGAGGGGATTAGCCTGCCTTACGTAACCATGCTCAGCTCTATGATTTTTCAACTTGACTTTCTTTTGTTTCTGGCAAACTCAGAAATTGAAATGATGAAGCAGTTGAGGGGGAAACAAGCTGTTGGCGGTGACGATGGAATAAGAAGGGAAATTGGGGGGAGGGGGATGTTGGGGCGAGATGAAATCATCTATTTATAGTAGATCCCTGCTGGTCTGCGCTGCAGAACATCCATGTGCTTCCTTGTGTCACACATGCCGACCTTCAGGCATTGTCTCACGAACTTGTAAAACCTCAGCTGTACAGGAGCCGCAGTAATCATCCTTTCCTCCACCAAACGTGAAGCACCGTCTCTCGCCTGCAGACTTTTTACTACAAAATCTGCCACGTTTTGTCACATATGATCAAATCTTTGATCCCCTCCAGCCGTTGACTGTGTATATTTTATGGTAAAAATTCTGAAATTGCCCGTTGTGGGAACCGTTACAGCAACTGTAAGCTGTTTGGACTGTACAGCTCCTGTACGAGTGATCCACAGAACAGTCAGGACCTTGTTTCTGCTCCTGTCTCCCACAGCACCAATAACTTAATGGGGACACGCACACAGAAACATTCATGACTTCACACAAACGTGAGCATTCATGACACGCACATGTGCTTCCACTGTACCAGCACTAGACTGCAGATGCTGCTCTCTTCAGGACAGGAAGTAAGATTACGTTTTTTTGTGGTAAAATTTAAAGTAATGCAAAAAAATCTAAAAAAATCTTCAATAAACCTTCCTCTTTCTGAACAAGATTTGACCTATATTGTAGAACATTATATGCTTAGAACAGGCAGCAATAAGACTTAGCATGAAATCCCAGAAGAAGAACTAGATTCCTTTTCTTATTTCAAGATTAAGATTGCCTTATAAAAACTTCACAATTTAAGAAATGTGTTAAGAATTCAGGTTGAGCAAAATTTGTTCACCCAATTGAAGGGAATATCAGAATCTGAGCAGGAAACATTTCCTACTCAGCGAATCTGATTTATTTTGAATTATTAATATATTTTAATATTTTTTTCCAGTTTGTCAAAAGTTTCATTGTTATTATTATTATTATTATTATTAGTAGTAGTAGTAGTAGTAGTAATTAATTGTTATGATTGTTTTGTGAGTATCTATTATCAAGTTCTTCTTGTTCACTCAAGTTTCATTCATGTATGCCAAACAATAAAGGGACTGTTGAATATTAATGCATGAAGAAGCAGCTAGTTGCAGTCATTTCTTTGGACATGTCATGTGCTAAGTTACATAAAGGTCGAGTATATAATACGCAACATCAATGAAAACATTTATGATGCAAACTAAGCAGATGGTGTGAGCTAACTTTAGTCACAACTTCATTTCTTTATCTGTCAATGCTGTCTGACTAAGTACTTCATATTGTTGAGTAAAGGTGACCATTGGATTTTGAATTGCTGTGTTCCTGTTCAACCAACTTTTGCTCCCCTGAGATCAGAAATGCATCTGAATTACAATTTAAGTACAACTGTCAAACAAAACTAAAGACTTTGAAATGCCAACTCACAGGAACTGGCTTGTGTTGAATGCATTTTCCTCTCACTTACCACCATCTGCCTTTAAGATCGGTGACTACAGCCTGGCCATGTCTTCTTATCTGGGCACTTTGCTGCACGACATCTGCTTAGACAAACAACAGAGGACAGGACGGTTGTTTTTAAGGGACGGATATAAGCTGGAAAGACAGGGATTGTCAGTGCTAAGTTTGGAGAGTCAAGTTCTGTGAAGAACTAAACATGCTGCCCTCTAGTGGCCATGCTTGGCATTTAAAGTTTACGGCACTGTGGTTTAATCCATCAGAAAGTGGATCGATCAGACACGCACGGTCAAACTCTCTTCCCATTGTTTCTGTGGTGACCTGTTAGATGAATGCCCACCATTAATCATGGCCATGTGTCTTCGCCTGTGAGTCTGGAGGTCAGTGATTAAACCGAGATCTCTGTGATGTTGCCAGCTCATCGCTCTCTACCTCCCTCTCCCTCGCTCTCTCTCTCTCTGTCTCAGGAAGAAGACACGCAGGGTCGCAGGTTTTGCTCAGATCTGCGTTACATGCCTCTGCTGTTGTCTGTCGCTAAATCCCGGCTGAATAAAAGTCAGAAATTGAAGCAGCAAATCATGTTTTATGTATGCGTGCTTACACAATGAAGGCAGACTGGTAAGTGGGCCAAGCATCACACGGGGCATATTATGGCAACAAAGCAGCTTTCATTTTCCTGGAAAAGTGACAGAGACAGCAGCCCAAGTGCCGTACAAGAGGGTTTCATGACGGGTGCCGATTCCTTACACCACCGTATTGGAGAGGTGTTTCATTATTCCCAGTGATTTTCAGAGTTGTTTGCTGCTGACGTGTCGACTGTGGGAGAGTGACGTGCGCTAAAACTGCAGGCTGTCAGTTTGAGAGAGACGCTGCAGCGGCTTTGATCTGTTTTATTGGTAAAGCTGATTTCATTGTTTGAAATTGAAAAGCATTTTTCTGTCAGGAGTCTGGCCAACAACTTCAGCGCAATATTGTTGACAGTAAAAGATGCTCGGGTGTCTCATAGCTTCTGTCATAACTCATGGCCGGCTCAGGATCGTCTCAGTGAGAGAGTTGTATTTATTTCTTTATTTTTAAATTGAAAGTGACCTTTAAGGGGTTGAAAGCCTCATACTGTGCATCGTTGATGCGGCTATTACGGTTTAATGGAGAGTGTTTAAAGTGAGGTAGATTCTTCGGCTGTTCTTCTGGGAGATGGTTGCCCCTTTAAAGTCGTGCTTCAGTCCATCACAGTCACCTTGGGAGAGACTTGTTTAGTTTAAAAGGCAGGCTGGTGCTCCTCCTGCCTCACTAGGACAGGGCAGTGAAGCTCACAGACACGCTCCGCTCCTGAAATAACCCATGTACGGCAACGTCGGCGTCACTGTGATTGCAAGTGGACCCGAGAAGACCCGACGAACTTTCAGCGTGACCTTGCGGACGACCTCAGTGGAAGTTAATGCGGCAGCGAGAGTGAAACTCTGAATCGTTGTGTCATTACTCTCACATTAAGTGCAGACTCCTACAGTGCGAACATATGCTGCCAGCGCTGTCTAATCTAGCTAAAAGATTTCCGCTCTTAATCTGCACTCGTGGGTTCACATCAGCCCGACAAGCTGGGCGGCTATCTCCTGGGCACCCACACCGACCGGCCAAAACATTATGACCTATTATCCTGTAGGTCCCGCACTATTATTTATTTGAGCTGCAGAATAGAGGGAAAAGTTTAGTTGCTCGATTTCAACTGCATTTATTTTCCAGCACACCTTCTATTCAACCCACTAAAACACGCCAAACTGAAGGCTTGTGAACAAATAACAAAAATAGGAAGTTGGATTTTAATTTTAAAATGTCATTTTTTAAGTGACCCTACTACGATATCATCTGCAAACATGATACATTTGTAGTCAACTGGACTGCTTGTATAAGTAAATAGTCAGCAACTGTGAACCTCACTCTCTGATCATTTCTATGAAAACACTAGTTCCAAATAGTGTCTTTATTTTTTTAAGGTTGATATTTCTGCGTGGCATTTGAGAATGATTGGTATTAGGGCTGCAACGATGAGTTGGTGTCATCGATAACGTCGACAACAAAAATTTGTCGACGTCAAAATCTGTGCGTCGATTATTTGCATAATGAAGCAGAGAGAAATTATCACATTCTCTGGAATCATTAAGATATGTTAATGTCTGTTCCTTTCATTGGTTCCTGACTGAGGTCCGACTCCAACTGGCTTCAGTCGCTGCGCGCCCCTGGCTCTGTGTCACCACCTCCGTCTGACCGCCTCAGTCACAGTCACCGAGGAGTTTGAGCGGCGACGGGTCGTAGCGTTCAAAAGTGTTGCTGCGTTTTGTTTGCTATGATAACGCGTCTCAAGGATGAGCAAACCCCTTCGACACCATGGTAGAATGATGAAAGAGTGTTCCGTGTTTGGTCTGTGACGCCACACACTGTCGAGCTAACAGTTAGCATGTCAGTTAGATGCAGTGAAGTGTCTCTCTCCTCCCCCTAATAATAACCAGAACTGAACTAGGGAGCTACACTGAACACATCGTTTTAGATTATTATTCAAATAAGACCTTTTGCTGTGGATGTTCATCAGATATTTTATATGAATATATGAATGTTTTTATAGACTTGTAAAGTGATGATTTTAAATTCTTCTCAAGGACCAACAATGACCTCAGTTTTAAAGAACTGGAGCTCTCTGTCGACTGTTTTGTGCTTCATGCTTCTCATGTGTCATTATTTCCATATGTGTATATATATATATATATATATATATATATATATATATATATATATATATATATATATATATATATATATATATATATATATATATATATATATACTTATTATCAAACAAGTAACTGTAGGTTAAACAGACATTCAAAATGCAGTCCAAACATTGGTAATGGCGATTACTTGACTCATCGAAAAAATTAGTGGACATACTTGTGGGTGATTTGACACCGATCAAACCTTAGTTGAGCGCTCAGATCCTTCACTGTGGCCATCTGTGTCCGGCCAGCTTCTGGCTGTCAGGAGAGCCTGGCAGCTGGGGACTGTGACCCCTGCACTGGGACATGAAGCCAGAATCGATAATGTTATCGCATGGCTTATCACACTGTAATGAGCCGGCTGATTACCTCATCGCTCCTGGTGTGGGAGTCGGAAGGTTGCGAGTCGGAAACGGAGACAAAGAAAGGTGAGATGGGCAGATAGGAAGTCCATCCAGGACGGAAAAAGTGAAGGTGGTTTTTCAGGGGCAATGATAAAGATCATGGCTATATACAACTAAGATGGAAATTGTGCCATTATTTTAACAACACAGCACTTCTCAACTTAGTTGAGAAGCTAGTTTTGTGAGGGTGAGTTTGGGATTTCCACAAGAGGGCGCCACATCTTTCTTGCTCCGGCCTTGCTCTGCACTGAGACATCAGAGTCAACTTCCCCTGAATACTGTTTTTGTTGTGAACCTATTCTCACCTCAAAATGGAATCTTGACTGTATTTTTTCCTCCCTCCAGGTCGGTACGTCTGGATGAAAGTCTTGGGATGAGAACTGTCCGTCTTCACCCTGTCACCCCCAGACCTCCAGGAGGAGACTCACGCTGAGGTAAATGTTTGAACCCTCCCACATCAAACCTTGCTCCTGATGCCGACTCAGACTTTCACTCCTGCCCTCTTACTATTCCCTGCCTCTCTTTGGAGTAACTAGACATTGATCAGCACTCTGACTGATGGCGGCCCAGTTCGGAGTCACTTCGTCACACAAACACACTCTCAAGACACATTTATGGAGATGGGGGTCTTGGCCTCAGCCTTTGAAGTGTCCAGTCAGGCTTGGCTTTTGAGGACTGAAGGCGGGTGGAGTGTGTGACACTGAGGGGGGTGGTTTGGGGTCAGGAGATCAGGTATTCGGGTCGAGGTTGTTACATTTGAAGACTCAGTGACAACAGCATGGCAGTGAAGGTGCTTTTGCCTGCGGCAACGTCATATTTTTTGCTGCCAACTTTTAAAGTTGTTAAAGTTTTAAAACACTACTTTATGTAAACAAATTTGCTGACTCACATTACTTATAGATATTAACCAGGTAGTTCAATTTGATACTAACAGTGTACTTGAAATTATGTCAGAATGAACCAGTAAGTGCTTCATCTGACTTTGTCCAAATCTCGGGAATTATTTTGTTCTGTTTTTATAGTGATAAAAGCATTAATTGATTCACGATGGTAACTTTCATTTGCTTTTTTTTGGCGGTTGAATATTATAAATAAGTTTATATCAAGTTCATATTAATATATATTATATTATATATAATACATATATCATATTTATATATTTTTTATGTTTCTGTGATCAGAATTAATAATTTTGAACGCCACACGATCTTCCATAATATCTGAACTTCTTTCTGTATATACTCCATTTTTGAAGAAGATGAAGATTTTTCAATACGTTTATACACAACTCACCTTCTGGTTATTGCATTGTAATTACAGTATATACAGCACAGTTAAATTTGCTTGTGACATTTGAGAAATGTGTATCTCATACCTTGTGCATAATATCATAATATATGATAATATTATAAACTCATAAGTCAAGGCTCCCTCTCCATGATAAATATTATTACAGAATAACATCTCTAACGGTCATGATTTCACCCAATATTTACTGACATTCTGATGATTGTTCCCCTTCATTTTGTGTCCCATTCGTGATCCTTATGGGAAATAAGTCCAACACATGGCCGCTTCTGTTGTTGTTAGTGATGAAGGGCATTTTGCCGACTCACACAGGCTGATAGTAATCGACACTCCACACAGAAGCAGCTGATTTCCGCTTTGCACCATCTCTGTTACGAACCTTCTGTCTTCTCTTCTTTCCTCCCGTCCCGCTCAGCTGTCCCCTTCCTTCAATCACCGACCCCCAAACACCCAAGGCCACTTTCACCAACAAGGACACAGTGTCCACAAGAATCAATACTGGGTGCATTTTGAAGCACGAA